>NC_044994.1:71776162-71778245 GCF_008728515.1 Papio anubis | reverse complement strand
TAGGGCTTTCCTGTGAGTATTTGCAGGTTTGGTGTGAGGGCCGGGGTTCTGTGGGGTGTAGGTTCAGTTGCCAGTTATAGGTGTAGGTAGGAGGGCTTGTTGCAGGTGTGGGGTGGTGGTAGGGGGTGAGATGTAGGTACAGGTCAGGGTTACAGGTGTGGGTTGCAGTTACGGGTGTGGGTTGTAGGTAGGGGTGTGCGTTGTAGGCACAGGTGTGGGGTGTAGGTGTGGGTTGGGGTGTGGGGTATGGGGTGCAGGTGTGGGTTCTAGGCATGGGTGTGGATTACAGTTATGGGTGTGCAGTGTAAGTATGGGTGTGGGACGTAGGTACAGATATGAAGTATAGATATGGTTGGGGTGTGGGGTATGGGGTGCAGGTGTGGGCTGTAGGCATGGGTGTGGCAGGTACGGGTGTGTGCTGCAGGTACTCGTGTGGGACATGGGTATGGGTGTGGGGTGTATTAGGTGTGGGTTACATTTATGAGTGTGGGTTGTAGGTAGAGGTGTGATTTGGAGGGAATGTTATTTGGGTATGGACGTGAGGTGTAGGTACGGGTTGGGTGTGGGGTGCAGGTGGGGGTTGTAGGTACAGGTGTGGGTTGTAGGTGTGGGAGGTAGGTGCAGGTATGAGGTGTAGGTATGGGTTGGGTGTGGGGTGTAGGTGGGGGTTATAGGTGTAGGGCATGGGTGTGGGTGTATTAGGTGTGGGTTGCAGTTATGGGTGTGGGTTGTAGGTAGAGGTGTGGGGCATGGGTCCAGGTGTGGGGTGTTGGCATGGGTGTGAGCCAGGGACAGGTTGGGGTGTGGGGTGTGGTGTGGGTGAGCTGCCCTGGCTGGTGTGATTACAGTGAATCAAGACCACGGGGGTTGCTGGGGTTTCCCGGGTGGGGGTGCGTGGAGGCCCGAGAGCGTGTCCATGGCTGGAACAGGCTCCCTCACTGTTGGGTTGGGCAGTGGCAGCCCTGAGGGCTTCGTACGGGACCCGAAAGGCAGGGATGCTCCCAGAGAGAAAGGGGGTCTCAGGGCAGGCGTTGCGTGTGGGCTCCCTGGCTGGACGTGGACCCGGTCTGGCGGAGTGTGGGGTCCCCAGCCACCCCACAGCTGGAGATCCTGTGGGCAGTGCCTGGGTGCTGAGCTTGCGACCTGGAGATCTGTGGGAGGTACCTGGGTGCCAGGCCTGTGCCCTCCTGAGCGTCACCACAGCCTCGTGGTGAGGTTCTCAATAGATCAGGACCCCACGTGGTGGCCTCCTGGCCCCTCTCATGAGGAGCTGGCTGTGTGTGGCCTTGGCCTGGCCTGAGAGGGCTGCTCACAGGGGCCCGGGCTTGGCGGGAGCTGTTGTCCCCGGTCCCAGGGGAGCAGGTTTTGCTGTTCAGCGCAGGCACATTGTTCAAAGTCTCAGCCCAGGGCCTGCCCCGTCGGTTGTGGGGACGTGGGAATCCTCCTCAAACCCATTTCCAGATGCCAGCCGAGGCAGCCCTGCAGGCAGGCCTGTCTCAGGCCCTGAAGTCTACCCTTCTCACACACGGGGAAGGCTCCAGAAACACCTGTGGAAGGGGGGTCTGTGTGTGGAAGAAACACATTGGACATGCTTTTCCTGTTCTCACTCACGCCACTACAAGCGGCACACACACTTTCGTGTGCAGGAGTGCGTGGGTTTCTCCCCAGCACCGAGCCGGCAGTCAGTCCTGCAGGAAGCACTGTGGGTACGGCAGCACCGCGGGTACGGGGGCACCGTGAGTACGGTGGCACTGCGGGTACGGGAGCACTGCGGATGGGGAGCACCGCGGGTACGGGAAGCACCGTGGGTATGGCGGCACCGCGGGTACGGGGGCACTGCGGGTACGGGGGCACTGCGGGTACGGGGGCACTGCGGGTACGGGAAGCACTGCGGGTACGGCGGCACTGCGGGTACAGGGGCACTGTGGGTACGGGAGCGCCGCGGGTACGGGAAGCACTGCGGGTACGGCAGTACCCCATTCCTGGCTGGACGAGTCTGGGGTCTATTTGGGGGACGTTGCCTCTGCATGGCCTGAGGGAGGGTTTTGGGAAGGTTCTCAGCTGAACGGGAAAGGAAACGACC
>NC_044994.1:71377762-71447841 GCF_008728515.1 Papio anubis | reverse complement strand
GTCTCCAGGTTCCATGCTGCAGCAGGCAGATAGTGGCCCTCCCTGAAAAGCAGTGCAGCCTTGGAGAGGCAGTGGCCAAGCCAGGCAGCAGTGTGTGCAGGCATCAGGATGGCATGCGGCTAAGTGAGGCTTGTGGATGAAATGAGGCTCCCAGGACACTGACAGCCACCCGGGGCTGGGTGGAGGCGGCGGATGGGAAGCGGGGAGCTCCCAGGACACTGACAGCCACCCTGAGCTGGGTGGAGGCGGCGGATGGGAAGCGGGGAGCTCCCCAGGACGCGGCAGCCACCCGAGGCTGGGTGGAGGTGGCGGATGGGAAGAGGGCTCCCAGGACACTGACAGCCACCCCGACCCCCGAGCTGTGTGGGAGGAGTGGGGGATTCCCATGCCAGCTGGACATGGATACATTTTTGTTTTCCTGTTGCTGTTTTAAAAGTGAAAACCTCCTGTGTCTTCCCCGGGATTCTTTTGTTTTTCCTCCAGGTAAAAGGCACATCTGGCAGCCAGAGCTGTTTTTCAGCCTCTGTTTGATGCTTTCCCTTCCGATTACAGTTACAGGAGGCCCCGAGGCAGAGCTGGTGATCACAAGCCTTTCTCTTGGCTAGACAGGCAGTTTTTATTTGAATAGCATTATTGTTGTATCGCATAAAATGCAGGGCAATGGAAGATCGACTACTGCACTGACTAAAATTTGGCCAAGGCAGCTCTGAGACATCAGCATCAGAACTTACGCTTTCAGCCAGGAAGGACTAACAGGGACCAGATTCACCCTTCCATGAAAACAAGTTAGAAAATGGACAAAATATCTGAAACATGTGTTAGCCTCAGACACCAGGCACCGAGACCACGGTCCCTGTTAGCTTCAGACACCAGGCACCGAGAGACCATGGTCCTTGAGGGGGTGGGCAAACGAGGTGGGGCCCAGTGTACAGCAGGCATGGGTTCCGGTCCCGGTGAGGGGAGAGGCCCCAGGCAGGGCTGAGGAGAAGGAGCCGGGTCCAGGGAGGACACAGAGGCTGGAGGTCTCAGGCTGGATCTCCGGCGAGGAGAGCTGCCCGGAGGGAGGACTCTGGGATCTGCAGGGGCAGCCTGAGTCTTCAGTCGAGGGCTGACCAGCCTGGCAAAGAACCTCCCGGGCTGACCAGCCTGGCGAAGAACCTCCCGAGAGGCTCTGGGGAGCAACACGGGGTCTCACTCAGAGCCAGGAGTAGTCCTCGTCCCGCCGTCCACAGTGGAGACACTCGCAAGGCACCAGGCAGTGTCCTGAGAAGGGCTTTGTCTTCACAGAGTGAAAAACTAGTTGGAGACGAAACACTGCTCAGGTCCCACCTGACAAAGCCTGAGAGCAGGGATGGCCCACCAGGATCAACGTCCTCCAAAGCTCCAGATCAGCCAATTCATAAGAATATACAAACCAACTAGCACCAAACGAGGCGGAATTCAGTGTGTAGCGTGTGATCAGAAATGAGCAGGCATTCAAAGAGGCAGCAGAGTACAACCTACAAGAAAACCAAATAGTTAACACCAACGGTGAACGGAGCAGACGAAGAGTTAGCACCCAAGACAGTAAAACAGTTACTGGGACAATCTTCCACCGGTTCAGGGGGTCAGAGGCGAGGCTGAGCACGGACGTGTAAACATTCCCAAACCACTTCTGGAGTGGAACGCTGCAGCGCTGGAGTCGAAAGGTGTAGTGGGTGGGCTTCATGGCAGACGAGATGGTGCAGAAGGAAAAAGCTGGTAAATTTGAAGACACGGCACTAGAAGTGACGTAAAATAAAAACATAGAAAAGGAGGGGGGAGGGGGGAGGGATTGCATTGGGAGTTATACCTGATGTAAATGACGAGTTGATGGGTGCAGCACACCAACAAGGCACAAGTATACATATGTAACAAACCTGCACGTTATGCACATGTACCCTACAACTTACAGTATAATAATAATAAATAAATTAAAAAAAAAAAAAAACATAGAAAAGGTCTGAAACGCAGACTGTTAGTGAACTGTGGGCCAGCGTCAAGCAACTTAACACACACGCAGCTGCAGTTGCTGGAGGAGGGGCAGGGATATTTGAACAGAACGGCTGACATTTTTCCACGTTTGTTGAAAACCACAAAAAGAAAGGAAGGGAAGGACGGGCATACACATTAGGGTGGAAGAAATGGCCTTATTGGTAGATGATATGATTGTCTCCATAGAAAACCAAGGAATCTACAGCAAAACTTGGACTTATAAGTGAATTCGGTAAGCTCACAGGATAAATGTCAACCAACAAAAGTCAATTGCATGTCCATGTACTAACACTACACACGTAGAAATCTAAATTAACAACACACCATTTACGTTGGTCCAAAGAGAATGAAATACAAGACACAAACCTAACAGAACACGTGGAGTATCTGTACGCTGAAAATTTTACAAGCCGATGAAAAAGCTTTGCTTGCGAGCTAAATGTATGAGATGTACCATGTGTGTGGGCTGGAAGGCGCGAGACAGTAAATGTGCCAGTGCTCCTCAGATTGGTCTGTGGGTTAAATACAGTTCCCACCAACATCCCAGCAAGGTGCTTTTGTAGATATAGACATACTTATTCCAAAATTTATAGGGAAAGACACAGGGCCTAGAATAGCTAAGATAATTTGGGGAAAGAATGAAGAAAGAAAGAAAGAAAGAAAGAAAGAAAGAAAGTGTGAGAAATCGCTCCCCTAGATTTCACGACCTCCATGATGACGGTGACGCTGACCGGGTGGAACCGGGGACAGACAGGCACAGAGGCCAAGGAAATAGGACAGAGAGCCTCACTGAGAGCTACACCACCTTGTCCAAAGCACACACGTGGCTGTTCTGCAAACAGAGCTGCAGCAGCTGGACATGCACAGGGAAAAGGGACCCTTGGGCTGAGTTTTACGTCTTCTCCAAAAATTAACTCAAAATGGATTACAAACTTAAAGCTCAAGACTATAGAACCTGTCGAATAAGGTGCAGGAGAAACTCTTCCGGACCTGAGGCTGGGTGAAAACTTCTTAGGCTTGACACCAAATGCACGACTCGAAAAAGGGAAAATCAAAAATTGGACCTCATTGAAATGGAAGTTTTTCTCTCCTAAAGATCCTGTTAAGAGACTGAAAAGACAGACTGCAGAGGGGGAGAAATGTATCGGACAAAGGGCTTACGCTAGGATGTATAAAGACTCTCAAATCTGGCAGTAAAAAACAAACAGAAAGGCCCAAGGAGATGTTCACCAGCTCCAAATGTGTCCAGATCCAGAGACAACAAATGGTCTGTGAAGGTGTCCAGCGTCATCAGCCGTTAGGGAGGTGCAAGTTTAGGCCACGATAAAGCATGACCGCGCACCCGTCAGAATGGCTAAAATAAAACCAATCACTCCTGCACTGCAGGTGGGAATGTGAAATGATAAAGCAACTCTGGGAAATTGTTGGGTAGTTTTAAGAAAAGCTAAGCATGCACTTACATAGGACCCAGCACCGGCACTCTTGGGCCTTTATCCCAGAGAAACGAAAATGCACGTTCACCAAAACCCTGGACACCACCAGTGTTCACAGCAGCTTAATTCATAGTAGCCAAAATGTGGGGAAGAAGAAAAGAGCTCAGATGTCCTTCGGTGACCGAATGGTGGAACAAACTGGTACGTCCACGCCATGAAATAAAGGAGCAAACGCCGGACGCAGGTGACAAGGTGGATGGCTGGCAGGAGAGCTGTGCTGAGTGAGGAAAAGCCAGTCTCGAAGGCTGCAGGCTGACTGCAGGTATAAGATGTTAATTGTAAATATGGAGAGCACATCACTGGTTGTAGGGGCTGGGGATGGAGGAAGGGTGCAGGCGTGGCTCCAAAGGGTTAGGAAATCTCATCATGGAATATTCTGTATCCTGACTTTGGTGGTGGTTACATGAATATATATTTTAGGAAACAGTTGCATAGAACTATACACACCCACAAATACGTGCATGTAAAGCTAGTGAGATCCACATAAGCCCTCTAAGTAGTACCAGTGCCAGTTCCCACTTTGAGGAGAAACGTGAAGTCTCAACAGGACCTGTCTGTACTTTTTTTTTTTTTGCAATTTCTTGTGGCTCTATAATTATTTTAAAATTAAAAAATTAAAAAGAAAACAGACAAAGTAAAGGCTTTTTCACATATGCAAAAGCCAAAATAATTTACCCCCCAGATCTGTACACAAACGCTAAGGGAAAGTGCGTCAGGAAAAGTTAACTGAACGGAAACCTTGGTCTCCAGAAAGTAGTGGGTAGTGCTGGGAATGGATAAGCGTGAAATGTTTACAATTTTTTATTACTTAATCTCTTTAAAGATATCTTACTCTTTAAAGCAAAATATTAAGAATACATTGTGGGTTTATAACATACATAGATGTGAGAAGTTTGATAACAATTGCACGAAAGCTGGGTACAGGGAGGTGGAGGTCTGCATTTGGGAGGCTCTTATCCTATTCACCATGTGGTAACAGCACTTGAAGGTAGGCTGTGGATAAGCAAAAGAGGTCACCTGTAACCTCTAAAGCAACCACTAAAGTGACAGAACAAGAGAGATAGCTCAGACGCCAACAACGGAGAAAAAAGGGGTATCATAAAAATACTTGATTTAATCCAAAAGAAGGCAGAAAGGGGAGACAGGTGATAGATGGATCCGATGAAAAACAAGAGGCAGCTCTGAATCTAACATGAGCAATAATTAGATGAAGTGCAATCGCCTAAAACGCCGCTCTCGGAGGCAGAGGTGATGAGATTGTACAATAAGTAAGACCAGATTGGATGCCTACAAGACGCCCACTTCATATACAAAGATATCCAGGCTGAGTTTCCCTTGCCCCAGATGCTCAGGACCAGAACTGTTTTGAATTTCAGCTGTTTTCTGGTTTTGGAATATTTGCATTACACCAGTTGAACATCCCAAAGAGAACAAGTCTGAAATCTAAAATGCTCCAACGAGCATTTCCTTGGAGTAGAAAGTTTCAGATTTGGGCGCATTTTGGATTTTAGATTTTCAAATTTGAAATGTTCAATCTATACATGGGCTAAAGGTTTAAAAATGAAAAAATGTCTGGCCGGGCGCGGTGGCTCAAGCCTGTAATCCCTGCACTTTGGGAGGCCGAGACGGGCGGATCACGAGGTCAGGAGATCGAGACCATCCTGGCTAACACAGTGAAATCCCGTCTCTACTAAAAAAAATACAAAAAAACTAGCCGGGCGATGTGGCGGGCGCCTGTAGTCCCAGCTACTCGGGAGGCTGAGGCAGGAGAATGGCGTGAACCCAGGAGGCAGAGCTTGCAGTGAGCTGAGATCCGGCCACTGCACTCCAGCCTGGGCGACAGAGCGAGACTCTGTCTCAAAAAAAAAAAAAAAAAAAGAAAAAATGTCTATGATGAACACTAATCAAAAGATTGATTAATATCAGACCAGGTAGATTTTAGAGCAGAGTATTACCAGGGACAAGGGGAGAATATTCATAATAAAGGAGTTGATGAACTTGGAGCTCTCAACAATTCCAAATCATCAACCTTCAAAATACACAGAAGAAAACCTGACGGGGCCACAAGCAGAAAGAAACCCACAGAGTCCGAGGCCGAAACACCACTCTCTTCATAGTAATTAATATAACGAGGAGACAGAAAATCAGTCAGGAGCTGAAACGCTGGAACACCAGCACTGAGCAGCTTGACCTCACTGAAATTTTAAGAACACTCCACCCAGTAATACAGATTTTTATCACGCACTTGGGAACATGAGCAAGACAGCCTCCATTCTGGACTGTGAAATAAGTCTTAATGCATATAAAAACTAAAATAATATAAAGTGCATTATCTGAACAACAATGGAATTAAGTTAGAAAACCTCGAAATTCCCAAATATTTGAAAACTCAACACTTCTCAGTAGGTCAAAGGAGCAGTCAAGTGGAAATTAGAAAGGATTTTGAATTTAATAAAGTGAAAGCAAATCCACATTTGTGGGATACAGCTGACGCAGTATGAAGGGCATTTTATAGCACTGCGTGCCTATATCAGAAGAGAAGAAAGTTTCAGATTGATGACCTCAGAGTTTACCTTAAAAAACTAGATAATGAAAATGAAATTCCAAGTAAGCAAATGTAAGAAAATAATAAATATCAGAGTTTATGATATTTGCAATCAGAAGCCGGTTCTTTGAAAAGATAAACTTCCAGCCAGACTAGTCAGGAAAAAAGAGAGACAACGCACGTGGCCCAGGTCACGAGCAAGGGCGAGGACGCCGTCTGGTTCTGTGCATGCTAGAGGATAGCAAAGGACCCCACAGACACCTTTATGCTGATACATTCTCCAGCTGGATAAAATGTACACGTTCTAAAGGACGTCAGCTACCAAAGACATAAGCCTCAAAACACAAGGACCCTGAATAACATTGTATCTATTGGAGGAATTAGTAATTAGCAATCTTCCTGCAGAGAAAACTTCAGGTCCGAATGACTTCATGAATTCCACCAGGCCAGTTTTACACAGACTCTTCCAGAAGCCAAGAGGAGGCACTTCCCAACTCATTCTGAGCCTGGCATTACTCTGGAGCCAGAACCAGACAGAGGCGTTAAAGGACGAGGCCATGCTGCTCACTGACCCCCCGGCATGGGGTGTTGACTGTCGAGTATCTCGGCGAAGGGAACCGGTCTCCATGCCCGACTTCATCGGTTTTTCCACCCTCATTGTTTTCCTGCACCTGCTGTCAGTTTAGATGTTAAAGGCCAGGAGAGTGATAAGAGCAGGGAAGAAAGGGAGGAAGAGATTTAGGAGGCTGTGAAGGGAAGAGAAGGATTTGGGAAGAAGGTTCCAGCGTGACTTAGACTTGCTTAGACATTACAGCATGAGAGGCAATTCTCAAAAAGGATAAAAGGATTCCTGAGTTCACTCTGTCTTGTAATTCTCCTATTCATAGGCTAAAACTAAATCCCCAAAGAGTTCCAGAAAGCTGTCATTTTTATAAAATTAGGCCGCTAATTATACTGTTCCATTAATTAAGGAGTATTTTAACTCAACCCTCTTTTTTACTGGACATTAAAAGATTACTAGTCATTTATCGGGTTGGAATAGAACCCGCTATCGTGGCCTGCCATGGAGACAGCATCTCAGATAATTTGCCAACAGTTTTAGGATTGCTGTGAATCTGAGCCCTGAGAATTATGGGCAAATTGGAATGTGTGGAGAGACACGTGGGTGGCTGGAACCCGGAGGTGCTGGGACCCGGAGGTGCTGGGACCCGGAGGTGCTGGGATTTGGAGGTGCTGGGACCGGAGGCGCCGGAACCGGAGTGCTGGGATCTGGAGGTGCTGGGACCTGAGATGTGCTGGGATTTGGAGGCTGGGACCCAGGATGTGCTGGGACCAGGAGATGGGACCGGAGGGACCCGGAGGAAAGGGACCTGTAGATGCTGGGATTTGGAGATGCTGGGACCCGGAGGTGGATTTGGAGGGCCAGGAGATGCTGGGACCTGTAGGACAAAGGGATTTGGATGTTGGGACCCAGAGGTGGATTTGGAGGTGGAGATGGATTTGGAGGAATCTGGAGGGATGGATGGACTGGGATGGAGGGGACCAAGATGCTGGGATTTGGAGATGCTGGGATTTGGAGATGCTGGGATTTGGAGGTGCTGGGATTTGGAGGTGCTGGGATTCGGAGGTGCTGGGACTTGGAGGTGCTGGGACCCGGAGGTGCTGGGACCAGGAGATGCTGGGACCCAGAGGTGCTGGGACCCAGAGGCGCTGGAATCCAGAGGTGCTGGGATTTGGAGGCACTGGGACCAGGAGATGCTGGGATCCGGAGGTGCTGGGATTTGGAGGTGCTGGGACCCGGAGGTGCTGGGACCCGGAGGTGGTGGGACCTGGAGGTGCTGGGGATTTGAGGTGGAACGGAGGTGCGGATGGAGGTGGATGGAGATGGATGGAGATGGATGGAGGTCTGGGATTCGGAGGTGCTGGGACTTGGAGGTGCTGGGACCCAGAGGTGCTGGGACCAGGAGATGCTGGGACCCAGAGGTGCCGGGGACCCAGAGGCTGGAATCCAGAGGTGCTGGGATTTGGAGGTGCTGGGATCCGGAGATGCTGGGATCCGGAGGTGCTGGGATTTGGAGGTGCTGGGACCCTCGGAGGTGCTGGGACCCTCGGGAGGTGGTGGGACCTGAGGTGCTGGGGACCCTCGAGGTGCTGGGACCCGGGAGGTGGTGGCCCTGGAGGTGCTGGGAGTGCCATCTCTGCAGCTGCTGCTGGGACCTCAAGGCGGCCTCCCATATCCAGGTTCTCTCTTTGCCAGCAGACAGTGACACTCGAGAGAGCCGACTGCAGCAACACGGGGTTGGAATGAATAACGTCCTTCCTTTACAGCCGTGGATGTTGCAGTCCGTCAACTGAGTTCCTGGAGAGGCAGATGCCATGTGGCATTAGACGTGCAGACTTCCAGGGCCACTCCTGGGAGAAGCAGCGAGAACAGCCTGGGAACATGAGGCCGGGCTAGGAACCATGGAAGGAGCGTGGGAAGGAAGGAGGGTGGTGGACGGGCGGCAGCGGTGGTGTGGCCTGGGAAAGGCTCTGCCTGAGCACTTGGTGCCTAGGAGACCCGGGTGGCCCTAGCGGCCGCTGTGCCCAGGTACTGGCTGGGTCGGCCCGGGAAGAGCACCCCGCAGGGTCCCCCAGGGCTCCAGCCGACCCACAGGAGATCTGAAAGGGTGGCGCCGGTGGGATGGTATGTGTGTGTCGTGACTGGGGCTCTGTCTGCTGAGCCTTGGTGGGGCCAGCACCAAGGGGGCTCTTCCTGCCCCTAGCCTGGAGCCGTCCCCAGCCAACTCTTGCCTACCCCGCGTCCATTCCAGCACTGCCCCGAGGCCCCCGGCTCTGACATGGGACCCGAATGGGACCCCTTTCCAGCACCTTTGCCATGGTTGCCACTATTGGTGCAACTGGGGTTGCTGTTAATGCCACCTGCTTGTTATCGTCACCTTCCTGAGCCTCCTAACTGGTCTCCCTGCCCCAGGCAGCCTGTTCTCAGCTACAGCAGTGGGGCCACTTCAGACCTCACATTGACTCAAGGCCTCCTCTGCTGGGCACCTTCCCGCCACCTGTCCCAGCTGAGTCCTTACTGTCACCCACAGGGCCCCGGGGCTGGCCCCTGCCCGCCACCTCTCCGGCTTCTCATGGCCACGTCCTCTGCTGCTCTACACCTGACACCCAAAAGTCAGTGGCTTACACCACACCTCACTATTGCAGAGCTCAGCAGGAACTGATGGGTCCTGCTTTCCCTGCAGCTGGGGAGGCTCAGAGGCTCGTTCACTTGCTGGCTGCTCACTAGTCTTACATTTCTCTCTCTCTCTTGCATGGCTGGTGCTGTCCGCTGGGACCTGCGCCCGGGCCCTGCTGGGACACCTGCTGCAGCCTCCCTTTGTGGCCTGGGCTTCCTCACACCCTGGCTGGTGCTGAGGGGGAGTGTCCCGGGGAAGCGGACGGAGGATGCTGTCCAGCCCAGCCCAGCCCTGCATGTCCTGGAGAGCTGCTTCCCTGCGTGACCTTCGCTGAGGCTGTCACAGAGTCCGTGCAGGCCAAGGGAGGGGAAGGTGCCTCCATCCCTCAGCCAGGGGACAGCAAGGTTCAGAGGAGCCTGTGGGTCCATAAATGTGGCCTCGGTCACTTCTGGGAGATAAAAACCTGCCACCCTCCCGCTCCGACCCAAGCCCTCCTGCCGCCAGCACCCGGTACCCTCGGACCTGAGGCCTAACACTGACCGTTCCCTTTCTCAGAGCTCTTGTCCCGGACACCTGGAAGGTGGCCCTGCCCGTGGCCTCCGAGGCTGGCGTCCTGGCCCCTCCCCATGGCTTCCCATGAGCTGTGCCTCCTGTTTTCCTCCACTCTCGCCTCCTTCCAGCGGACAGCACGACGCGCTCACTCACTGGGTTTGGGGTTAGCACTGTTTTCCTGGCAGGGGGTCCTGCCTACCCACAGATCTCAGCCTCCAGGATGGGGCTGTGGCGAAGAAGGCTCCCCTTCAGTTCTCCAGATGAGGACACTGAGGCTGGGGAAGGGGAGGGTTTCCCTGAAGGTCACAGGTGGCAGATCTTGCCTCACAGCTGTGTGAGTGGCACCGGGCATGGCATTGGGCTTTGGCTGGGGGAGGGAGCCCACCTTGGCATCCCTAGAAGGGAGTTGTTGAGAGCCCTGGAGCTGGCTGGGCACTTGGTCTCTGATGACGTCTCACAGGCACCTCCCCTCCCTTGGGGGCTCAGCGCGCAGCTGTCTCCCATGAGAACTGCACCCAGGAAAGCAGACACCCCCACTGCAGAGAGGGCGAGGTGTCTGCTGAGAGTCCACAGCATTCCAACGGTGCCACTGGGGGCCTGCTTTGCCTCTGGGTAGGACCTGTCCCCACATCTGTGCTGGGCAGCATGAGAGGGGCGTGGCGCTTGCAGCACGAGAGGGGCGTGGCGCTTGCAGCACGAGAGGGGCGTGGTGTTTGCACCACCCAGGGACCCCGTAAGGCAACATTCACACTACCAGGGTCTGTGCAGCCAGCAGGCCCCTCAGACACAAATGTGCAGTCTGGAAAATGCACCTCTGCAGATTCTTAGCTGGGAAGACCTGTGGTGGGTGGAGTGGGAGCCCAGACCGTGCCCCCAATGCCCAGGTTGGAAGAGCGGGCACAGCAGGGAGGGGGAACAGCCCGTGAGAGGCTGAGTACTGTGGGCCTGAATCACCCAGCTCCCCTGTCCGGATGGGACCCAGGCCGCCCCCAGCTCCCCCCGGTCTGGATGAGACTCAGGCTGCCCCAGAATAGATGCTCATGAACATTTCCCTCCTTTTTGGGAAAAGGGCATTGCCTGCTGGACACAAAAGTGCTCTGCGAATTAAACCATTCACAGCAGTGGCAGCGCATCTGCCCTCCAAACACTCTGAGGAAGGAGCCACTCAGCTCTGTCCTGCGGGGAAGATGGGACCCAAGTCCCACGTGCTGAAAAACTTGTTGGTCCCAGAGAACAGCCACGTGGAGATAGATGGTAGTCGCTTTCTGACGACACAACCTGGAAAACGCTCTGCAGCTGTGTTTATAGAGAGGTCAGATGCTGAGTTCTAGGGTCAGCTGGAAAGTCACTGCGTAGATGTCGGCAGAAGCCCCTTTCCTCATGAACCGCGTCCACTGGCTTACGTCTCAGCACCGACGCCTTCGCCACGGCTCTTTTCTCTAATTTATATGTGGAGTAAAATGAACGTGTGTCATCTGGGGCTCTGTGGGCACCGTCACGGCAACTCAGACACTGTGCATTTAGGTCCTGGCAGAAACCCAAAGCAGGGGGGTCTGCTGCAGGCAGAGACAGGAGGGTCTGCCGGGGGGGGGGGGGGTGCGGGAGGGGACAGGGGGGGGGGGCTGCAGGTGGGCGTGGGGGGCAGCCAGGGGGACTGCAGGCGGGCACTGGAGGGGTCTGCTGGGGAAGCTGTGGGCGGGCATTGAGGGGGCTGCAGGCGGGCACGGGGTGGGGGTCGGCCAGGGGGCTGCAGGTGGGGTTGGCTGGGGGGTCTGCTTTCTGCTTTGGTATAAATGAACATTTAGTCATCTTCTACCTAACTTAATTTTTTTGGCATAAATAATTATAAATATGATGTGCTTCACATATGTGATTCCAAATTAGGTTAGTGAGCCAGGATCTGTCTTAGGGATGGATAATTTAAAAACTGAGGAGGAGAAAACAGTTCCTCAAAAAGTTAAACATGTAATTACCGTAATACCCAGGAGTTCTACTCCCAGGGAATATGCCCCAAATAATTGAAAACAGGGACCTGAACAAAAACCTGAACACCAGCATTCACAGCAGCGCAGCTGACGGCAGCCAGGAGGTGGGAGCCACCGTGCCCCACCAGCCGACAAAGGGGCAGCGTGACGTGGGGTCCCCATCACCCGGGAAACATGACTTGGCCATAAAAAGGGATGAAATATTGACCCATGTGACCACACGGGTGACCTTGGGAAACACCAATGACCTTCGGAAACATACTACGGGGAAGACATGAGCCACAAAGGGCCCCACATTTATGATTCCATTGACATGAAATGCCTGGACGGGCAAATCCAGAGGCACGTTAACCCGAGGTCCCAGGGACTGCAGGGGGCGGGGAGGACACAGGGAGCAGCTGCTGAAGGCCACGGGGTTTTATCTGGGGGTGACAAAAAGATTATGGACACAGAGGTGGTGGCTACACAACCTTGTGAATGTACAAACCACCACGGAATTGTATGTTTTAAAGTGGTTGCTTTCATCTTATGTGAATTTACAGTGTTAAAAAACCCACAAAGCTGGTCCCGGACTTCTCCTAATGAGGTTATTTTATCTCGGCGTCAGCGTGCCCTGAGCTCACGCCACTCATTCACTCAGGTGTAGCTTGTTAATCTCAACACGGAACGTATTTTTAAAAATATTCACGTTGAGATGAGACAACCTCCGGTGACGTCACTGGTGGGGACACCGTGTGGGGAATGTGGCGGAACTGGCGGAAACAGCTGATTTTTTGGGTCCTTCTCTAGAAGCGGGGCCAGGGTGCGTCCCGGCTGGGGAGGGGAATGCTGGGGGAAGGGGCCCAGGTTGTTCATGTAATGAGATGCCCTTGCCAGGGCCGGAAGCTTGAGCACTTGGGTCTTTCCTGGGCTCCACTTGGCTCTGAGGGGAAACTTGATACTTCATTACTTTCGTGCCACCCAGTCTACTCAGGAGCAAAGCACATGTGGTCTTGTGGGCGGCTGCGGCTGCCCTGCCTCTGGCTGGGTCTCAGAAAACGCCCCATCCCCCAGGTTCCCCCAGGATTTCGGTCACTGAGGACCACGTGCTAGAGAGGCCAGCGAAGACCAGGAAGGTGGTTCCGCTGCCTCCCGAAGCTGACCTCTCTTAGCCTTCCAGGAAAACGCAGTCTTGGTTCTGGTGTACACGTGAGGGTGGCACACGTAACTGCCCGATAGCTTTTCCCCCCGACAGGCAGAACCTCTGGTAATCAGCCTGTGGGTGCATTTTTCTAATTACTCAAAATCACCCTAAAAGGCACAAACACTAAGAGGGTTATTCGCAGAAGCTCAACCTCTTTTGCAGAAACTATCACTTTATACATTCAAGATTTTGGAATATTCTATTACTGGGGTTGAGAACCACCAAGGAGGTTTCAAAAAGTCACTTTGAAACCAAGGAAGAGCTTCCAGTGCATTCTGCGTGGACAGCTCCGCTCTCAGCAGAGGGAGGCGATGGGCACGTGCTGGCCGCCTCGGGGCTGAATAGTCCAAGGCTCTGTTAGGCCCTGACTGGGGCCAGCTGGAGGAAAGCAAGGGCTTAACCAACTCCCCCACTCGCTGAGAGCCGAGATCTCCCCCAGAACACTGGCCTCTGCGCTCTCCTCACACCACCGCACGTGGGACCTTCCCTGCTCCCTGACAGCTGAGGGCTCCTGACGCCTGCGGGGTCTCCTCCCGCTCCCCCAGAATGCTGGCCTCCTGTGCTCTCCTCACACCACCGCACGTGGGCTCTTTGACAGTGTTCTCAGGCTCACTTCAAATATTGTCAAGCGCAGAAGACCGGGGGATAGATGCTTACTAATTGTTTAGGTGGTGATGACTTCTCTAGTCCTTTAACTCAACCTGAACACCTCTGAGCAAAAGAAATTGGAATTCTTGCATTTTGTAAAGTCCTAAATGAAAAACGTTTCTGAAACATGAGAACAGTAATTGCTGTAAAAGTTCCAAGTTTCATATTTTAACTCATGGCCAGGTAATATTTTCCCACCCAAACATGAAGTAGGGAGCTTGGGTGGGGAAAAGGGGAAGAGCAGCTTCAAGAAGCAGGGAGAGACGGCGAGAACCTGCGGCTTTCCACACACACACTTCCTCGCCAGAGGACTGTCAAATGGCATGTGACTGTGTGTGTGGCCAAAGCCTCACCCAGGATATTCCTCTCAGCAAAAACATTTGGCACTAGCAGGAGTTCCTTCTCCACCTCGCCCGGATGAACATTTCTGAGCCGCTTCAGTTACAGGGCCTGGGAACTATCCGGCGTCTCGCAAATTTCTACAGCAGGTTTTCACCTAAACATAGAAGAAAGGGACGAGCTCTACTGGCAAGATGCCCTTCCAACGGCGAACGGCCGCGTCTACACAGCCTTCCCAACACGAGGCTCGTCTCACAGACGATCCAATTACACCCAACTGCAAACACACTCCAAGAACAAAGCGGAATCTTCCATGCATGTCATGAACCACTCGCAGATGCCTGTCCAGCAAAAAAAAATACGGCTTTATTGGATCTATTTCCTAACTACAGCTGACACAGACATCAAACGTTTCCTTTTCGATGGCAGTCCCCTGAGAGAGGCTGCATGTGACTCCCAGGATGCCGGGTGCAGGGTACCCAGCTGCAGGCAGGACGCGGCCACACGTCTTCACGGTTGTGTGCAGACTGACGGGATGGCCTTCAGGGTGTTTCCTTCTGTGAGGGAGACACAAGAGACGCGATCGTGCGGAGTGCACGTTACAGGCCGTTCCTTCTGCAGGAGCCCTTTCTCCATCCATCAGTGGCGTTCACAGCCGGAGCCTCCACCCGCAGGTGCAGTTCAAGCAGGTTCCATGAGGGGGCATTAATTCCTAAGGCACGAGTTCAGGTCAACCGTGTTTTAATGAATAAACCATGCTTTTGGGTTATATGGAACAATAGATCACTGCGAGTAATCATACGTAATAAGCAGTTAATTGTACAAAGTGCCACAGCAAAGCCTACATGAACCAATCTGTTAACCGTAACTCATCTGAAAACACTACGCGGGGCTGAGCGTTCATTAAAGCGTCGTTTTTGGTATCGGTTTTCTTAGATGAAGCAGAGAGTGGTAAGGCTTCTGTGAAACAATCATCTTATAACTGAACAAATATGTTACACTCATGTTGCATGTTATTTACAATCCCTTTCTAATGCTGCCGTCTGGTAACCTACAGCTACTGTGAATCACAGCTCCTGGCTTTCTGGGGTCCTCCTCGAACTGCACGCGACGAGAAAATGCACAGCCGTCCAAGGTGGCAATGGACGCCAGCAAGAGCAGCGCCTGGAGCCCCAGATGCAGGTTCCAAAACGGATGCCGGTTATTGCTGACAGGGAAGCCCTCCCGGGCGAGGACGCATCGGCTCTTTTATTATTTATCCATAAATAGATGCCTAGATATGTACACACATGCAAATGCAGTCTATCCTGTAGCAGGTTTTTCTGCTTTTGTCCAGTAACCTATTGATGTGCTATTCAACTTACTTGTGCCATGTTCGAAGCCAGATTAAAAACAAAGATGCTAGCATGCGACTATGAACAGGCCTACGGTTTCGACTGCACAGACAAGGGAAGCGTGTTACAGAACAGCTGAGATGACAGACTGGAAGATTCTAGAACACACTGGGTGAGGCAGCAAGGTTGTACGTGACAGCCCAGAAAACGTTCCAAACGTAGGAGACTCGTATGCGGGTCCTCCCGCAGCCTGCCAGTGTTCTCTTCGTTCATACAAAGGGTAAAACCTCACAATGAAATGTGTTTACAGTTTCTGCTCCTACAAATACTCCTACAGTAGCAAATCCAATGCTCAGTTCTACGATGCCCTGTCGGGTTAAATAAGGCACTTCCAGTATTGAACCCCAGGGCTGCGAGAAGGGCTGGGCTTGGGGTCAGACTGCATGTGGGCCGTTCCCATGAAAGGCCCCTGCACGGTGGGTCTCCTGTCTCAGCCCAGCCACCTCCCTTCTGTTGTCGTGAGATGACTTCTCCTCCAGGAGACACAGTGGCCTCCCTTCTTCCGGGCTTTCCTTCTTGGTGGAGAGCCACGTCGTTGCACGTATTAATGTTCAGCTCCTAGCATTCAGCCAACTGGAGGTTCCGAGTGGTACCAGCTGTGTGTTCAGTTTATTTATTCAAAAGTCTCTGTCTGCTGAAGTCAGCACAGCCCCGCTGAACCGAGTGCTCCAATGTGGCAACTAGGAGTGGGTGCTCGTGCTGGAGAGGTCATTTCGTATTATTTCATTTACTGCAAGAAAAGAAAAATTGAGAAAGTATTAGGCAAACACGCCTCTCCAGCAAGTATCTATAAACATCAAAGAAACGCCCCCAGCCCTGCTTCTCGTCAGTGATGCTAACGCCTGTGACAAGGCGTCCCCCCCAGGAACCTGCATTTCCTCCTCGGTCCCACCCTGGTCCATGAGTGTCGTGAACCAGCGCCTGGCTGCCTCGGCAGAGAGCTGGGGTCGCCAGGTTTCTGCTGGCAGAAACCCACCCTCGTCCGTAGCACGGTGCCAGCACGTCTCTGACGGCCAAAGTGCAGGTGCCAGGTGCTGGCCACGAAGCTGCAAAGATGCCACGGATGTCTCTCCACAGACCCAGCAACCCGCGGGTCCACACCAGCACTTCCGTGGGGTCAGCACCAGTGTTGCCTGAGCCTCCCTCTCAGGCTCTTCCTGATTTTTATTTCCCTTTGGACGGCGGTGTCCCTGAGTCCCCCACACACTGGTGATGTCCCCGTCACCTGGACGGCGGTGTCCCTGAGTCCCCCACACACCGGTGATGTCCCCGTCACCTGTGACTTCTGGCAGATGGAGAGGAAACAAGCGGCACTGAGAGGGCCTTTGTGAGCTGCCGGCATCCCCGCTCCACCCACCTCCTGCCGCGGCTGCCCTGATGGGCGCTGAGATAGGGAATGTGCCCCCAGCACTGTCACCACGTCCCATCTCCCTCCCAGGTTCTGGCAGGGCGTGCGCTGACGTCACGGAACTGCCCGGGCTTCCCTCTGCCCTGGGCTGGAGCTCCCAGAGCCCAGATAAGCCCCATGTGTTTCTGCAAAGGCCCCGGCCTGTCTCAGGGCGGCTTTTCCTGGAGCAATTAGTGGGTGTGCATTTCATCACCCCACTCACTTCCCTAAATTCCCTTTCAACAACCCCCCTGACTATTTTTAAGAATAACAATAACAAAACACAGATGGAGAACCAGGAACTGTGTCATGGAAACTGATAACAGGGACGCACTGGCACTGAGCTCCAGGAGGAATCCTGGCTGCAAACACACACCCGAGGCCGGCTCGCCCAAGGGCTGTGGGGCCAGAGACCGGGCAAGTGAAGGTGCCCCACACGCCCAGCCCCACCTGCAGCACCTCCTGACGCGGTGCCCACACAGGGTCCCGACTCCGTCCTGTGTGGGAGCTCAGCCTCCATAAAGACACAGGCACACGTGGGCTCCCCGCCAGCCCTGCTCAGAGGCCCCGCTGAACCTGGCCCCTGCCCAGGACGGGACCTGGCGCTCAGCTACAGGACACAGAGCCAGGCTCTCTGCAGAGGGCTCCGCCCCCGGTGTGGAAGGCACCAGGAGCCCGGGCTCCCGCCCTCCGTGTGACTCTTCACAAACACTAATGAGGATTCCCCAGCAGGGCCCAGGTGCTCCTGGACGGGCATGCAGGACCCGACTTGTCCGGAGTGCGCGCGGCAGCTCCTACGCCACAGGCACTTTCCGTGACACTCGGGCGGCGCCACAGGGCCTCGGCACAATGCAGAGAGGAAGAGGGCTCTGCTCTGTAAGAGGTCGAACGGCCCCACCCAAACGCCCTGGGCTGCTGGTTCCTCAGCGTCCTGGCGCCCACCGTGCTGCTGAGCGCAGCGTCCCCCAGGAGCCCCACGCCCTGCTGTGCTCGGCACCTGTGGCACGAGACGGGGATGCCCCAGAATTTGAGACCAGTTAACTCTCTTCCCATTGCACTGGTTCAGCCTTGCAACAAAAGACATCTGCAAGGAGGCAGGAGGAGCCACCTGCTCAGGAGGGAGACACGGCGGGGATTCCGGGAGCTCAGAACAGGCCCCACCTGTGGGAGGGCGGCTGCTCAATGCATGAAGAGGGCCGGGCTTAGGTCCTCACCCAGCCCCGGCCCGTGGAGCTCCAGAAGAAAGGACTCCAGTCAGAATAGCGATTGTGGGGTCGAAAGAGGCCTAAATGATACAAACGGGAAAGATGGGGACACGACAAGGAACTAATGAAGCCATGGGTGGGTCATGAAGGGTAACAGTGACAGGGACAGGAGGGAGGCCCGAGAGGCAATGATGAAGGGGACAGAAGGGAGGTCTGAGGGGTAGTAATGGTGGGACGTGGGGAGGCCTGAGGGGTAATAATGGTGGGACGTGGGGAGGCCTGAGGGCAATAGTGAGGGGACAACGTGGACACGGCATCTCAGGTCTCCATCGTGTTTGTGGGACAGGCTGCCTGCATGACAGCCGAGGGGCATGTCTGCTGAGGGGTGAAAGGGGAAGCGGTGCGGCAGTGGGGCTTCCCCTTGCTGCCCACGGGCACCTGAGCCTTGGTGGGAGAGCCTGGTGGGGGGCGGGAAAGTTCCTCGGTGTGTCCCCTAGCCACCCAGGTTCCCGCCGGAGACCACCACAGCCTCCTTTGCTCTCTCTGCCTCTGTCTGCGGCTGCTGAGCCCTTGGGAGGGGAGGGGAGGAGGGCCGGCCTCGTGAGAGCTGTCGGGGCCTAAGGAGCCAGCAGCCTGCACCCCACTCCTGTGGGCTGGCAGTGCGTGTCAGCTGACCCTGTCCCAGCGCCGGGTCAAGTGTGTTCCACAAGGTCTCAGACACTGCAGGGACACACGGCTGGGATCGGACACAGCCCAGGCACCCTCCAGTGCCTTCCCGACGCCCCATAGCAGCAGCTGACAGAGAGCAGGAGAGACAACCCCGATGCCACTCAGCAGAGGACGGCACAGCAACCGAACCGCCGAGGCCAGTGCCACTCAGCAGAGGCCAGTGCCACTCAGCAGAGGACGGCACAGCAACCGAACCGCAGAGGACGGCACAGCAACCGAACCGCAGAGGACGGCACAGCAACCCAACTGCAGAGGAGGCCGCGCTGCCCAACCGTCCACACCGCGGAGAAGAGCCCTGCGTGGAGCTGCACTCACCCCGCAGACGCGGCCTGTGCTGCAACCCTGAGGAAAGCCACAGCTTCCCCTTTCACAGGTGGACAACGGGCCCATCCCGGGGGTCGGTCTGAGGCCACGTGGCTCGCTGGCGCTGGGCTGAAAGACAGTACGGGACCCCCCCACTCCTTCCCGCCACGAGCACTTCTGACCCATGAGGTCAGCCACAGCTGCCCAGCTCTGCCCTTGCTATTCTGGGGGCGGCTTCCTTGGGTATGGTTGCTGGTGACACCTACGGTTTCCCATACCAGCTCTCGGCTGATAATTTCCATCTTCTTATTCAGCTTTTCCACAGACACACAGGGTTTTTTCCCTTCACGGCGCATTTTGAATTGCAGGTAACATGTGACCCTCACGGCGTGTGGGAGAACCTGAAAGAGGAAACTCACTTTGCTTAACGTCAGATGTCCCCGCAACAGGATGTGGTGAGCTGTTACACCACAATTTCATTTAATAAGGAAGGTTTTTTTCCCCTTATATTAGATTTTTCTCTAAAATGCTCCTCAGGTGGAAACTATTGTTTTTTCCTAAAACTCGAGTGTGGCGTTTTGAATCCTTGCTGCGGGCCGAGTGCCTCCCTGGAGGCCATATGCACACACCCACACTCACACCCACCTCTCCACACACATCTGGAATAGAGTGAAGGAGGAAATCAGTATATTTTTAAATATAAAAACTGCCAAGTCCACGGGCAGGCGTGGCTCTCACTGCCCCACCTGTGGATCTTCTCCGTGCCCCTGCTGGGGCCACACAAGCTCTCACTGGCTGTGCGTAAACAAGCCGTAGGCGAGATGCCTTTCTCAGTCAAGTATTCGACCTTCACATAACCAGTTTCTTCTTTTTGATCATCATTTTGAAAGAAAGTTGACATTTAAACTTCACCCTATAGTGAGCTACCCAAAGTTCACCTCTTAAGTTTCACGCAGGAGTTTCGTTTCTCTACGCTGAGAACGATGAGAGCCAGAACGGAGCTGTGAGGGCCTGAACGTTGTTTGATATATTTTGCCCCCTCTCTGCCTGGCTTGGAAGCAACATTTTTCTGCATTTCTGAATGCTTGGTTTCTGAAAGCGATTAAGGATCTTACATTTTAAGGAATGAACAAACCACCCTTTTCCCCAGCAGTTACGCAGCCCTGCCTGGCCCTCCAGGTACCTGCCTGGCCCTCGGGGCACCTGCCTGGCCCTCCGGGCACCTGCCTGTCTGCTCCTGGCAACAGTCCCAGGAGGGGCAAAGGCAGGCACTGTAGTCACCCATTCTGTCCATGGGACCACGGAAGGCTCAGAGAGTGGGAATGGCCGCCTGGGACCCCAGAGCTGACAGGGCGGGGCTAACCCTCACTGGGGTCTGAGCTCGCTGGCTCTGCTGGGCCCTGCAGTCGCCTGCCCCCAGATCCTCTCAGATGGTGGCCTGGGGCCCCACTGGACAAAGCCACAGTGTTAGATGTGCGTTTGTTCTTTCAGTACTTACTAGGAAAGTCGTGGAAAGCTGGAATGGGCCTACTGGCTGGTGCCTGGGGGGGCGACTCAGACCCTGGGACAGGAGGGTTCCCACCCTGCCCGGCCAGCTCCTGGCCCCAGATGCCCATCCTCTCTCCTCCATATCTGCCCCGCTGTCCCTTCCCTCTCTGGTCCTCCCTGTTTCACCTGCAGGGTGCTCAGAGCCCGGAACTTGGTGTGTCTGAGGTGAGGGAAGGCTGGGGTTGGGGGGTGCGTTTACTACCACTTTCCTTTCCTGCGGTGTGCGCCTTTTAACACAAACAAAACACACACATATACCAGCAGATGCCCCCCCGCCCACAAACACACCGGCAGATGCCCCCCCACACACATCTGTAGATCTATTCCCCCCCACACACAAAACAAGCACATCAGCAGACGTCCCCCACACAAAACACACAGACATAGACATCAGTGGATGTACCCCCACAAAAATCAGCAGACACCACACACAAATCAGCAGATGTCCCCTACACACACACACAACACACACACATCAGTGGACGCCCTCCCCGCCAACAGACACACACATCAGCAGACTTTACACACACACACACACACACAGACACCAGTGGACGCCTCCCACACACACACAGTCTTCTGCTACTTGGCTATACTTATTTTTCAGCTTCTATTTCTCCGTACAATGCTCTTTTTAAACATTTTATGTGGGGCTGGGGAGGCAGGTGGCCAGTGGAGGAGGACGCCGCTACAAGCCGCCAGCTTCCTGGGCTATGCTGAGAGAGCCACTGACACGCCGGGTGACCTCCCCCTGCTCTGAATCAACACTGAGATGCACCGGTCGCCGGAGGCATGGGCCACAGAGGCAGCAATACCACGCCTGACACCTGCCACCGGCCCCTGCCTCCCAGACCCATCAGGTTCCTGATCACGATCATTCCCTCCATCCTCGCCTTCCTGGGGCAGCCGCCATGTCTGAATGAGCTCTGCCAACACTCATTTATCTCGGCCCATCCAGGACTTTATCACCAACTGTCCTACCCGCCCGCGAGCAGCCGCACGCAGTTCAGGCTGTGACTAACAGGGCCTCTGGAATAAAGTGAAAATAATCCCGCTTTTAAGCTGCAAGAGGAAAGACTCATGACGGAAAGTCCACAGACAGAGACCCAGGATCCTGAAATGCAGCACGGCCCCACATGTTCTGAGAGTAAAACTTAAAACATACAAGCCCTGGGAGGAAAAGCAATTCTAAAACATGGCAGAAACAATGTAAAAAATCTTGGCGGCCGGGCGTGGTGGCTCAAGCCTGTAATCCTGAAATTCTTTGGGAGGCCGAGGCGGTGGATCACGAGGTCAGAGGATCGAGACCATCCTGGCTAACATGGTGAAACCCCGCTCTACTACTAAAAAATACAAAAACTAGCCGGCTGCGGTGGCGGGCGCCTGTAGTCCCAGCTACTCCGGAGGCTGAGGCAGGAGAATGCATGCGAACCTGGGGAGGCTGGGAGCTTGCAGTGAGCCGAGATCGCCGGGCCACTGCACTCCAGCCTGGGTGACACAGCGAGACTGGCCTCAAAAAAAAAAAAAAAAAAAAAAAAAAATCTTGCTGTTGTTTGTTTTAAAAATTGACCTAAGACTGGGCGTGGTGGCTCACACCTGTAATCCCAGCACTTTGGGAGGCCAAGGCAGGAGGATCACTTGAGGGCCAAAAGTTCAAGACCAGCCTGGGCAATGTAGTGAGACCCCATCTCTACAAACAAATGTAAAAATGAGCCAGACATGGTGGTGTGCACCTGTGGTCCCAGCTACTTGGGAAGCTGAGGTGGGAGGATGGCTTGAACCCAGGAGGTCGAGGCTGCAGTGAGTTGAGATTGCACCACTGCACTCCAGCCTGGGTAACAGAGCAAGACCGTCTCAAAAAAAAAAAAAAAAAAAAAAAAAAAAAGCCCGATCTCCTGTTTTCCAGGAGAGCCCGAGCCTTGTGAGGGTTTTCCAGATGGTAGTGAAAGAACCTGGAAGTCAGCAGTTCCTGAGGATTTTCTGACTCTTCTCAGACTGAAATTCTCCCACTTTCCTGCTGCCTTGTTCAAACCACTGCTCGGAGATCTGGGAGCAACCACCAGCCACTGGAGGCTCTGAGGCCTGAGGCGAGGTCTTTGCACCTGAACGCTCTGGTAGAACAAGGTTTAGCCAAAGGGGGCCTGGAAGGGCCCATCCTCGCCTTCTGCCCAGTCCTGCAGGGCTCAGGGCACGTCCTGGGGGCTAATCTGTGGGAAGGAGTTTGACTGAGACCCCGCTCTGCTCTGTGCATGGGTGGACCCTTCCGCATCTCCCACGGAGAAAAAACTTCCTCCTGGATCGGAGCCCACGTCGGGGATAAGGTGCCTCCTGCCTGCACTGTGGGCACTGGCCGCCTTGTTGCAGAATCACCGGCCACTGCTGAGGGACACTGGGTGCCAGGGGTCCTGACACCCCCAGAGCACCCAGCACAGCTCTCCTTGGAGCTGGCTGCTACCCTTAGTCTTGTTTTGAAGACAGGACTGGGTGGTCAGGTCAGCCCATCCTCACGCCACGGCGAGCAGCAGGGGCAGGAGCAGCCTTGCTGTGTGCCACACCCCGGGCAGTGAGCAGTGGCTCCTTGGGGAATCTCAGATTTTTCCAGGTCTGTTTTCTATACGGCTGAATGATGTGGCGGAATGTTTGTCAAGGACACCCCCTCGGGTGCTTGGATCTGCCTCTTTCACGAGCAAGACGGGGGTGCCAGGCACTTCCTGGTGAACCCTCAGTTACCGCCCATCAGAACAGAAGCAGGCAGTGCAACACAGGCTGGGCCCGGGGGCTCCATCGCCCTTTACACGGCCACGCTCAGCTTCCAGATGTCCTACTGTGCGCGTGTGCCCCTCCTTCACGTTTCTGGGGTTCATGCGAACATTAGTGTTGTCCTTCCCTTTCTGACTCAAAGAATTGACTGTGCCTGTCACTGGACGCAGCGGCTGCCATGAGTGTCGACCGGGAAAGTGATGGGAAAAGCTGTTTGGACACAGCTGAGCTGCCTCTATCTGGTCACCTGCACGCCAGGCCCATGCAGTCTGCTCTGTCCCTGTCCCTGGCAGAGCCCATCTGGGAGCGGTAGTGACCATGCCAGCTGGAGACCCACTGAGCACTAGGGTGCCGCACAGACGACGACGCCCTCAGGCTACAGGCAATGAAGAGCCGGGAGAGGCAGCACTAGAATTGTTTTTAGGAACTGGATTTGGGTTTAAAGAATAAGCAATGTGGTTCAGCCATGCTAACCCAAATACATTGTTTAATCCTTGCATTTAAAAAGTTTAAGTAGCACAGATGAAGGCCATAACTTGCATAAAAGATTTTTATGTCGGCCGGGCGCGGTGGCTCAAGCCTGTAATCCCAGCACTTTGGGAGGCCGAGACGGGCGGATCACGAGGTCAGGAGATCGAGACCATCCTGGCTAATGCGGCGAAACCCCGTCTCTACTAAAAGAAATACAAAAAACTAGCCGGGCGAGGTGGCAGGCGCCTGTAGTCCCAGCTACTCGGGAGGCTGAGGCAGGAGAATGGCGCAAACCCATGAGGCGGAGCTTGCAGTGAGCTGAGATCCGGCCACTGCACTCCAGCCTGGGCAACAGAGCGAGACTCCGTCTCAAAAAAAAAAAAAAAAGATTTTTATGTCAAGTTTTAAAAAGCGTA
This sequence comes from Papio anubis, assembly GCF_008728515.1. NCBI lineage: Eukaryota > Metazoa > Chordata > Mammalia > Primates > Cercopithecidae > Papio > Papio anubis. The sequence continues at coordinate 71,423,691 of NC_044994.1, read as the reverse complement.
TTTGTTCATATAGGTACCAACTAACTTAATTGCATAAAACACATTTAAAAGCATCTTCCCTCTTTTTCAATGGTTATATCAGTTCCAATCAAGAAACCAATTGTGCTACGAATATTAAAGTCTAACAGTATTTATCTATGACCGCTTAGCAAACTGGACAGTTTGGCAAGGACACAGGCCTCAGAATTCTCAGACATCAGAACGTCCTGCAGGACTGCTCCTTCTTTAGAGCTGTCATTTTCCTTTACACTAAAGCAATACAGGAAACAAAAAAGGTTGTCATGATGCCACCCACGCCCTCTGGGGGCATGTTCCCATCGCCACTTCCTGTGGCAGTGTCCCCGTCCGCCTCACTTTCTGTTCAGCAGGCTCCCTTCTAAGGCCCACCGTCCCACTGGACACGGCGTAATGAAACCTGCAGCAGGAACGCAATTGTCCCCAGCTTATTCCACTTTCCTCTGAGGGACAGAAAAGTGCATATTTTTCATAGAGGACAAGTCATCAAAAATAACTTTTTAAAAAGAGCAAAACAAAACAGGAAAGACATTCTCCTCGATTCCTATAACTAAGAGATAATTATAAAAAGTATTTGCTAACCTTCCCAGAAAATACACCTTTAGCTAAAGTTAGTCTTGTAACCTAAGAGGGTAATAATTTGGGTAGGACACAGATAGAAACAGAAATATCTCAGGCCAAATCCTATTCTTAAATAACTAACTTCTAAGATGTCTCCCAATGACGTCTGCTGTACTCAGCTCTGACAATATCTAATAATTCCTGGAGTAAGAATGCCACTTGATGGTGGTTGAAAACCTTAATGAACATATGGATTTTCATTACAAGGGGCATGATAGATGTATTTGCCAACTCTTTTATGGTTTCAATGAATTGCTGAATACACAGCTTTCAATTTTTCCATCTGACATACACATTTAGACTTATATGGCTCTCGTTTAAGGTATTACAGTAGATATGAGCTAAGTACATAAAAATATGGTTAAAGCCACAAATTAGAGATCAGAAAATAGGAAGCGAAGAAGAAAACGCTTTTGTTCCACTGTACGTATATTGTGTCTGATGCAAAGAGCCGGCTTCGGTGTGTGCACCAAGGAAACTGAAGAGGCTGCCTCTCATGTGGGTTTTTTAATTTTTTGAGAAGAAGTAAACTCTTAGAAAGTCTACCATAAATGTTTCCTCCTTCACAAGCAAATATCTGGATTTTCCATAACCTCCTATGTGTAGCCACCACCATGGCCTCCTTGGTCCACCCTAAACTGCCTGCCCCTGCCAGGCGCCTGGCGCTTGGCTGAGAAACGGGGCCAGAACAAGGGCGATTCTGCCACCCCACAGCCGAGGAACCACCACGTTCTCAAAAGGCAGGGTCGCGGCGTCTCTAGAATCCTTCTTTACGATTCTGCATTTTTCAAAGATGCTTTGTAAAGCAGTGGAAAATAACAGCTTCTCAAGTTTCATTAAAAAGTACGTTCTCAAGTCCGGGACCTATTTCAGCCTTCACTTATTTTTATCTTTTTCATCGCAATAAGCCACGGCCACAGGGCCTGCTATTTTTGGAAGGCGAGGACGGGACAACAGAGGGATGGCGTGACAAGTCACGGTTTTCATAAAACAGGACCCTCATCTGGACGCAGCTGGCGCTGGGGAGCGGGACCGCCACTCAGGACGTCAGCCACTAAGACAGAATAATTTTCCTACCTTAACTGCCTGCTTCCTTATTTAGCCTGAATGTTGCACGAATGCAAACGCCGCGTGGAAACTCCGGGTTCAGGTACAGGACCACGTGCCCGGGAGATTCCGACAGGCTGTCCTTCCGCCCCCCGCTGTGACAGCACGCGGGCGTCTGTTTCCATGGATCTGGTCCACCGTCTTATCTGTGCCAAACTGCCATTCCAGTCACTCACTGGGATCATTAAACCACCACCCGCAGTTTCCAGGGTTTCTTTGTTCTAGGAAATACATGTCCCCGAATTATGAAAATTCCCAAACAGAATTAACAGAATTGAAAAAATAAAAGTGTTAAAGCTCCTTTTAAAGAAGAAAAAACGAATGGACCCCGAGGAGAGTGACGGGTTGGGCCTGGTGAGGTTCTGCTTCCTCCTGTCCCTCCGCTACAGAAACATACAATTCTTCCTCCTGCCTGTTCCGGGGGAGACGGGCACTTGGTGTGAACCGGCACTGACCAGGCAGCCTCCTCTGTAGGGTGGCGGAGAGGGTCAAGATAAAATGTCACCATGTGAAGTGTGTAGCAGCAGGAGGTCAAAAGCTCCATCGGCAACTCAGAAGCCAACGCGCCCCTGGTGCCCAGCCAGGCTGCAGGGGTGTAAGCCTTGCCCCACCTGAGCCCCTATCCACCACCACCGCCCGCCCACCACCACCACAGGTATCCTGTTGGCCAGGGACTCCCAAAGGAGGCGGCTGGAGACCACCACTCCTGTGGGATGGGAAACTTGCCTTCCTTCTTTTTTTCTTTTTTTTTTTTTTTTTTTTTTTTTGAGACGGAGTCTTGCTGTGTCACCCAGGCTGGAGTGCAGTGGCGTGATCTCGGGTCACTGCAATCTCCCATGTTCAAGCGATTCTCCTGCCTCAGCCTCCTGAGTAGCTGGGATCACAGGAACCTGCCACCACACCCAGCTAATTTTTGTATTTTAGTAGAGATGGGGTTTCGCCATGTTGGCCACACTGGTCTCGAACTCCTGACCTCGTGATAGACCCCCCTCCTCGGCCTCCCAAAGTGCTGGGATTACAGGCGTGAGCCACTGTGCCTGGCCTGCCTTCTTATTTATTTTTAGAATCAGGGTCTTGCTTTGTCTGTTGCCCAGGCTGGAGTGCAGTGGAATGATCTCAGCTCACTGCAGCCTCGACCTCCCAGGTTCAAGCAATCCTCCCTCCTCAGCCTCTCAAGTAGCTAGGACCACAGGTGCATGCCACCACATCTGGCTAGTTTTTAAATTTTATAGAGACAGGGTCTTGCTATGTTGCCCCAGCTAGTCTCCAACTCCTGGGCTCAAGTGATCCTCTGGCCTCAGCCTCCCAAAGTGCTAGGATTATAGGCATGAGCCACTGTGCCCAGCCCCGACCTGCCTTCCTAAATTGTGCTTCCTCTTACCAGAGAATTAGCCATTTCGTTAGGTGTGAAAGTTGCACTGTGGCCATGTAAGAAAACGGCCATTTGAAAAAGACACATGCGTTGGAGGCATGTCGGGGTGTGGGGGTGGGGAGCCAGGTCCGGGTTTTTTTATTCTGTCACTGGCCGGAGGTGCAGCTGTTCGATCACAGCTCACTGGAGCCGTGATCTCCCAGGTTCCTACGGTCCTCCCTCCTCTGCCTCCTGAGCGGCTTCTGAGCGCCAACACACCAGGCTAATTTTTGCATTTTTTGTCGAGATGGGATTTCACCATGTTGCCCAAGCTGGTCTGGAACTCCTGGGCTCATGTGATCCTCCCACGTCAGTCTCTCAAGCAGCTGGGACCACAGGTGTGTACAAGTGTGACCCACTACACCGGACTAATTTCTAAAATTTTTGTAGAATGGGGTCTTGCTATGTTGCCCAGGGTGGCCTCCAACTCCTGGCTCACCAGTCCTCCCGCCCTGGCCACCCAAAGTGCTTGGATCACAGGTGTGAGCCACTGTGTTGGCCGAGGGTTTGATTTTTAAACATCTCAGCAACGACAACTAGATGGGAACGCCAATCCCTGCGGCCACACCTGGAGCAGCTCACAGCTGAACCTGGGCAGCGCCTGGAGGAACCTGCCACTCTGCTCACTGGGCCCCATGCACGTCCACGTTCACCGTGGAGACCAGCACGGCTTTCACAGAAGGAGCCTGAAGCACAGTGAGCGGCCGGCTCAGGTGGGGACATGTCCCCGAGAAGGGACAGAGGCTCAGCACATAGTGAGACGAAGGACCCGTGGGCTCCACAGTGGCCCGTCCCAGACCTGGACACGCACATGGCACAGCCAGCGTACCCTCAGGCTTCACCACACCACGCACCTCCCCTTATGGCGAGTGTCCACAGACCACTGTGGGTGTCATCTGGAGCTCTGCAGCGCACAGGCCACACCCCCCCAGCGGATGCAGCCCCAGTAACGTCCGGGGAGCCCTGGGTCAGAGGGAGGAGACCAGAAGCCCCGGGGGAAATGGCCCCCATGCCTCAGGGACACTCGCCTTGAACAGTACTTCTCTAGCCCATGAAAGACAATGTCCACGCCCCCGCCGGCGGGAGAGCACGTGCCCCTCACCACCACAATGTTTTTGAATTATCATTTGAATCTTTAAGAGGTGCTTCTGTACCAGTTTTTAAAGTGACATTTTCTTTGAGGTTTGGGAAAAGCCCAGAGTCCTCAGAAGCCCTGGCGGATGATGCGGGTATCTGGGAAGGTGGGTGGGAGGCAGGTGGAAGAGCAGAAAAGGGAGCAGGTCATCTCCCTGCAGACCCTACAGGCAGGGGCCGGGAACAGCATCTCGGCAGCGGTCTCAGTGCCCTGAACCCCGAGTCCACCCCCTGGCATCCTCTGCTCTATGCTGGCGGGAGCTGACACAGCCTGGCGGTGGTTCTGGGTATCGAGAAGAATTAAAATACTGGCAGTGCTCCTTCTCCGTTTTACTGCAAGGGTTTGGAAGTGATACTGTTCTTAAAGTGCTCTTTAAAAACATGGCAGATACAACTCCCTGTGTCTCACGCAGAATTCCCGCCAGGCCCTCTCCCATCTTACAGGCACATGAGCCAGGTGGGTACGGAAGGCGATTTGGTGTGGGTGGGGTGTGGACCCACGGTCAGGACACCCCTGCAGGCAGCACCCCACGTTCACACAGGAAGGCTGTTTCTTTCAGTGGACTCAGTGGCCGTCAGGGTGCCTCCCCACAGCACACGGAGAAGGTGCCCTCAGGACATACAGAGAGGCTGAGAGCTCGAGTGGGATGAGACGTGGCTCCTGTGTGCAGCTCCCATTGTTCAAATGGCAGCCACAGCCCAGAGCACAGCAGAGGACACCGACGGTGCATCCAGGTGGACAGACCGCAGCTCAGCAAACGGGAGGCACACGGGGCCCACCGACTGCAGGCATCTCCTCCTGCCACACCTGTGAGTCCACAGCCACACAACGGCCAAGGCTCTGACCTCGTGGAGCCACAGACGCTGCTCTGGCTCCAATTCCCAGCCAGGGTCACTTCTCCTCCTTGGGAGGCTGTCTAGAAAAATTCACAGCAAAGCAAATAGCTCGGGGTGTGTGGGTGTGGCGGAGTGGCTGTTGTTCTCATAAAACCCCCAAGCCTTAGTCTAAATTCCACGTGGTGGCAGAAGTCCCAGTGCCACGTGGCGCCCGGATTTTGCTGCAGTCAGACCCTTTTCCGTTTCTTTACCTCCCAGGGCAGTGCCTGTAGCGCAATTTCAACAAAGTCTAAACACCCGCCAGTGTCCTGGGGCCAGGCTGCTGTCTCCTCAAGCCATCCTCCCTGAGGCCTGCTCCTCCCGGGCCTCCCTCTCAGCCGTGCCAGGGGTCGCTTGGCCGGAGACAAGGCGCCATTGCCAGACAGGCTCCCGTGCCTGCCTGCTCCTACCACCTGTGCATCCTGGGATGGCTGCGGACATCTCTGCTGCATCCCATCCACTGGGCTCCTGAGCCAGCACACAGCGTCCTGCTCTCCCCAGGTCCGTGCTGTCCTCTGCCCCGGGTGGCCTCTGCTCCTGGCCTCCCTCAGAAGCCCCGAATCCTGCCAACTCCCTAGGTGGGTCCTGGACCCGCAGCAAGTCCATCTGCCTCTCCCAGCTCTACTGCACCTCCTGAGCTTCGAAAGCTCTCCTTGGGCCACCTCAGTGCCTCACCGGCCGGCCCCCCACTGACAGCCTCAAACGGGGAGCCTCAAACACAGGCAGCTCCCCGTGCTGCAGCCAGGCGAGCACCTCCGGGAGGCAAATCCAGGCCCTGCCCGCCTCAGGAGCTCAGGGCACAGATGTGTCCCGGCAGGAGGCACAGTACCTCTTGAGCTGGCCCTCTACCCCTCCACGGCCCAGGCTACGTACATCTGGGCACGGCGAGGCTTCTCCCCAGGGCCGCCCCGGACGCTCTGTACATCGTGGGCACGGCGAGGCTTCTCCCCAGGGCTGCCCCGGGGACTACGTACCTCCTGGGCACAGTGTAGCTTCTCCCCAGGGCCTCCACTGTGCCATGGCCCTGGTGCCCTCACAGCTGTTACCTGTGCTGCCCTCCCCTGGCTCAACGGAAACCACTGCGTAGTCACCGCTGTCTGTGTTAGCAGCACTGACCCCCGGCAGAACCTGCTGTTCGCTCTGCAAAGAAAAGTCATGGAGGTGCGGAGACAACACACAGTGTGCCGCATGTGGCGAGGTGCTGGCCACACTCCCAGAGGGGAGACAAGGAGGGGGAGGGAGGCAGAGTCAGGCCCTGTAATCTTTACGACATATTGACCCCGGAGTGAAAAAACACACTCCAAGATTGAATTTCTGTATTGATTATCCAATTATTAATCTTGTGGAGGCTACTCCAGCACTGTGTCTAATGAGCTATTCATCAGAGTGAGCGGGTGCCAGGAGCGGCGCGGCAGGAAGGACATTAGGTGCCTGTAATTGCCGTTGGTGAGCTCTCGTTAGCTCTAAATCGAATCAGCGGGGCTGGCCCAGAGCACCCTGACCGACGCCGCGGGCCCACGCCAGGCCTCGCCAGCGACCACTCCCAGCCTGGCCAGAAACAGGGCACTTCCATGCGGCGGCAAGACGGGCGCAGGAGCCTCCGCGGAGGAAGCCGGGGTCTGTGCCCAGGGCCACACAGGGCAGGGGCGCTTCTGCAGGAAGGGCCTGGGTGCCCCCACACCCTGTCTTCCAGAAGAAATTCTATCAACCAACTGCTCCCAAACCCAGCAGACTTAGAAACTGAGCCTGGCAACTGGGAAGGCATCTCGTCCTCAGAGTTTCCAACCTCATGACACTGCGTTTCCCACATGAACGGAAAACACCGGCTGAAACAAGAGAGACTCAGGCCCATGCCTGTTCCTCCGAAAAGTTCTTCAGAGATGGCCTCTAAGCCCCTCAAATCCAAATGCGAGAGCCCTCCACCATTCCTGTGGCAACCGTGCAGGTGCCGACAGGTAGGGCCGCATTCATTTCACCTGGAATTGTGATTTAAACATGAATTACTGTTCTTCCTCTCCCTACTGATTTTCTGAGGGCTCAGGGATCTGATTCCTGTATGTGGTTTTTTAGCCCTAAAGTAATTCCTAAATACTCATTCATTCTATGTCATCTTTTGAAAGTGGGGCCGGGCGTGGTGGCTCAAGCCTGTAATCCCGGCACTTTGGGAGGCTGAGATGGGCAGATCACGAGGTCAGGAGATCGAGACCATCCTGGCTAACACGGTGAAACCCTGTCTCTACTAAAAAAATACAAAAAACAAAAAAAAAACAAAAAACTAGCCGGGTGTGGTGGCGGCGCCTGTAGTCCCAGCTACTCGGGAGGCCGAGGCAGGAGAATGGTGTGAACCCGAGAGGTGGAGTTTGCAGTGAGCTGAGAGCCAGCCACTGCACTCCAGCCTGGGCGACAGAATGAGACTCCGTCTCAAAAAAATAAAATAAAATAAAATAAAAAAAGAAAGTGGAATCCGTCCCATTCCTGAGTTTCCAGGTGGGGGCACGACCCAGTGAGCCTCACCACGGCTACGGTTCCCATCCCACGGCTACGGTTCCCATCAGGCGACCCTGAAGTGATGGCCGGGGAACCTGCTCGCTGTCCTGTTGGCTGGATTTCTTCCTTGAGGGGGCCATGAGTTCTCTGGAAAACTAAGCACTAATTTCTTCTGTTTTCCTAAATTTGGTTTTTGAAGAAGCCTTGAAATATGTCTTCAGAAAAAAGATTGACCATGGAGACACAAACTATTTAGAGATGCCTGTTCACAATAAACAAGGACTGAAGATCAGTGAGGCTGCACCATGAGTGGTTAACTTTAAATGGAAGCAGCCTGTGAGCTCAGTGTGGCACCTGGCGCCGAGGACACCTTCCAGTAAGTCTTGGCCCATTTCTGAAACACCGAGATGAGGTCAGCCCAAAGTGCGAGGGGTGCCCCAGGAGGAGCAGAAGCGGGGATCGGAGCTCAGAGCTCCCCGGCTTCGCATTCCCTCCCTGGTCTGTGAGCTGACAGGTGTCAGAGCCTCCTGCTCAGGTGTCGGGTGCTCAGCTCAGACTGTGCTGGCACCTTCCAGAACCTTCTGCAACTTTAGCAGGTCCAGATCTAATGGAGATCACTGACATAATCAAAGTGGTCAAAACTGCTTAAAAAGAAAGCCAGGTATCTTTGGGATCCTCCTGAGAGCAGGGGTGCCCTGCCGGGGAGGGGAGCATTGCACGTTGAGGACCACGGCACGGCACTGCGGGAGCATCTGAGGAAACATCACCAGGCCGGCATCTGCGTGCTCTCCTCTCCTCCCACGCCCTCTGCATGGCCAACCCCCTCACCGCCCACTGCCCACACCCCAGGCCCAGCTCCTCCTACAGTGAAGGGGGACGTGGGGGAGCAGCTGGGTCCTGGCTCAGCTGGCAGCCCAGGGTGGGTGGCGGTGAGTTCCGGCTGGTGGAGAGCTGGCGTCCAGCAGGCACGGTGGACATCTGCATGTGTGGGTGCCAAAGCTGCGCCTTGAAGGCAGCAAGAGACAGGTGCAGAAAAGGGGAACAGGAAGTGGACGGCGGGGAAAGGACATGGGCCATGCCACTGCACAGGGGCTGGCGCGTCCCTCTCCCCGGAGCCCACACACCTCTGGAGGCTCATCACACTGCTCAGCAATGGCGTTTCCTTCCATGCGGGTCTCTGCAATGCTCTAATTCTCCACTTTTTCCGTACAAGACACCGCAGGAAGCACAGACACCTGGCCCGGCAGTGGAGACCGACAGCCCTGTCCACTCGAGCAGAGAAAAGGAGCTGAAAAGAACCAGACATCACAGTGAACACAGCGACAAAAGAGAAGGCAGGGATGAGAGAGAAAGGGAGGCAGGGACGGAGGGATGGAGAGGGAGACCGAGGGGCAGAGACAGACAGAGGGAGACGGAGAGAGAGATGGACGGAGAGACAGAGATTCAGAGACGAAGGGAGACAAAGAGGCAGAGAGACTGAGAGACAGACAGACCAGGAGACAGAGAGAGAGAGAGGGACAGAGATACAGAGAAAGACTGAGCGGGGAGGGAGTTCAGGCCCTCCATGCGTTTATGAGCCTTTGAGCACACTTTTGAGGGGCAGTCAGACTCGTGCTTTCAACTTTTCTTTTAATCCAGCATAAACACCTAATTAACAGGCTCTGACAAACATTTCTGAGCTCTTTTCTTAAATTAAAACACATAAAAAACACCTGCCCATCCGCCCCCACCAACCCTCACGTGCCCTGTGGCTGCCGGTCAGGCTGAGCGAACTGCCAGGTGACGAGGCTTCCTCCTGCCTGGCACCCTGTCCATCCATCCTTCCCTCCAGCCAGGTGACGAGGCTTCCTCCCGCCGGGCGCCCTCTGTCCGTCCATCCTTCCCTCCAGCCAGGTGACCAGGCTTCCTCCCGCCGGGCGCCCTCTGTCCGTCCATCCTTCCCTCCAGCCAGGTGACCAGGCTTCCTCCCGCCAGGCGCCCTCTGTCTGTCCCTCCCTCCCTCCCTCCACCTTTTTTCTCCAGCCTCTGCCAAGAGGAAATAACTCAGCTGCGCTGGGAGTCTGGGAATCCCAGAAAACAATCTGAAATCCACAAAAATAATTGAAGTTCACTTTTACTGAGCTGCTCAGTTCCATTCTGATTTTTATTACAATGTCAACAAGAGTTTAATTTGTTTTAAAGTTTGGGTTCTTAAGTCTGAGTGATATACGGCGGTTTACAGCCCGCTGGCAGCAGCTACTGTGGAAAAGGGAAAGTACATGACAGGGCTCCTCTGCCTGACTCGGCGACTGCGGCTGCGGGGAGCCCGGCCAGAGCGACGGCCCCCAGCGACCCGCAGGACGGTGGCCACGTGACGGGCGCGTTTCCCTCCACGGCCAGCTCCTCCGAAAGCTCCCCAAACCTAACTTCTCACACAAAGACAATGTGGTCACTAACATTCACTGTTTCAGAGGGCGAGGGACAAGGTTCTTATTTACTGACTTGCAGCACATCCCAGGTGCGGGCGCAGAACCCCCGTGTCCTTTCTGGGGCTCGGGGGACGTGCGCCAGGAACCCACACATCTGTCCCCTGCCCAGGGCTCGTCTGTGAGCCTGCTGAGACGCTGCCGGGGTGGACATCTGGGCCCGTCGGTGCCAGCTGAACAGACACTGGGCTGAACTGCAAACCCATCCACTTGGGGGGCGCAGCCTTCAAGGCGCTGCCCGGGAAGCGGGGGCTCCCTCGGCAGAGGCTGCGCCAGCCAGCGCTGCACAGGGTTGACCCTGTGTCTGTAGGGAGCCAAGGGGACCCTCCCGCCATGCCTGCCTGATTTATGCGGCGGCTCGCTCGGCTCCACCGGTCCCCGCACAGTCCTCCAACCTGCAGCCCAGGCTGCTGTGCCTTCTCCCTCTCTGCCACCAGCTCTGAGTGCAGTCTCGGGAACCGAGCTGCTGCCAAGGGCTGGGAGCCGGTTTCCAGGACCTACTTCCTGCCATATCTAAAATAACAGCAGCTGGGAGGGCCTGATAGGGCCTGTCTGGGGCGAAGACTTCACCTCTGGGTTGGGAAGCAGGCCAGGGGCTGATAACTCTCCCCTCAAGAGCCTGATGCACAGCCGCCCCGCTCCACCAGCTCGTTTGGGAACAAAGAGAACCCAGCCACAGCTCTGGGGTGATAACCAGGGAAGGGCTGGCCTAGCCGCTGGGGCCATTGTCCCAGTATCAGGCTTTGATTAGGGGTCTGGGCCTGGTGGGCAGATCTTTGGAAGGGGACACACTTTCTTTGTCCCTTACTGTGTGTGAGTGTCCACACTGTAATCTGGAAGGAAGGAAGAACCCTGTTTCAAAATTAAAACTGAAAAGGATCAAAAGATTCTCAAAATTCCACACCCAGGCCTCCAGTAATACAACACAGACCCACCCAGAAGCCAGGCAGGAAGTGGCTGAGAAGTGCATGCTCCCGTCTGTGTTTCTAAAGAGATGCCTTAATTAAGCAACACAGCAAGTAACTGGGAAGCACACGTTTTTATTCCCCATGAGGAATTCTGTCATGAACACTGCCATTTGAAAATAGAGCTAGACTCCTCCGAACACTCCCTATAGGACGTGGTCCAAGGACCGAGTGTGGACATGATGGCTTCAAGCCCGGGTCCCCGGCACCGAGCATCTTCAGAGGCCGATGAACCACGTTATGAAACTGCACTCAGCTCTCAAGCCCTGTGAAGGGAGACTCCAGGGGCTGCAGGGAGGGCAGACGGACCCACACCCCCAGGGAGGGCATATCAGAGCAGGTGCCGGGCCGGCACAGAGGGCCCCTGGGAGAGGCCTAGTCACCGGAGGTGGGACACTGCGGGGGACGAGGCGCACGGTCCCAGCGTCTTTGCTGGGGAAGCTCAGGAGTATCTGTCCATGGAGGGAGGGACAGACACACAGGTGCCCACGGCCGCTGCTCGGCCAAGGCCACTGCCCCACACCACGCTGCGGCTGAGGAGGCGATTGAAACCAGCCACAGGCTTGGACCCCACAGCAAACCACTTCTTTTTTTTTTTTTTTTTGAGACGGAGTCTCGCTCTGTCGCCCAGGCTGGAGTGCAGTGGCCGGATCTCAGCTCACTGCAAGCCCGGGCCTCCCCGGGTTCCCGCCATTCTCCTGCCTCAGCCTCCCGAGTAGCTGGGACTACAGGCTTCACAACCGCCTCGCTAATTTTTTTTGTATTTTCAGTAGAGATGAGGTTTCACCTGGTCTCTCATCTCCTGACCTCGTGGATCCGCCTCGCCTCCCAAAGTGCTGGGATTACAGGCGCGAGCCACCGCGCCCAGCTGCGAACCACTCTTTATAAGGAGTTCATTTTCTTGCATTAACAAAACGCTTAAAACTCACTTGAAGAAAAGCTAAAAGCACATGGTGTTCTGAGGGTCTCCCAGCCCCTCCCTGAACACACAGCATACTACGGAGGTACATTTCGCACAGGGAATGCACCCTTGAGAAGGGCACAAAATTCAGTGATTTTTCGTAAAGGTGCCCAGTCGTGCCACCATCACCACAGGTGCCAGAATTATTCTATCACCCAAGGGTCTCGCCCACACCTCCTCCCACGCAGCCGTCTCCTGCCTCCAGAGCTGCGCCTTTTGTGGACGTCTCACATACAGGCATGCCTGGCTTCACTGCGCTTCAGACACTGCTTTTCACAAACGGGAGGTCTCTGGCAACCCTGCACCAGGCACGTCTCCGGGCACCCCGTCTCCAACAGCAGGTGCCCACTTTGTGTCTCTGTGTCACGTTTTAATAATTCTCATGAAGTTCCAAGCTTTCTCATTGCTCTCATATCTGCTGTGGGGATCTGTGATCTTTGGGGGTCACTGCTGTCATTGTTTTGGGGTGCCACAAACTGTGCCCATCTAAGATGAAGTGAACGGATAAGAGCTGGGTGTGTCCTGACTACTCCACCGACCAGCCATTCTCCATCTCTCTCTCAGGGCTCAGGCCTCCCTATTCCCTGAGACACAACCATACTGACATTAGGCCAATTAAGAACCCTACCACAGCCTCCAAGTGTTCAAGTAAAAGTTCAAGGGCAAGGAAGGGTCACACGTCTCTCACTTCAAAACTAGGAATGATTAAATTTGGTGAGGAACACCCGTCGAAAGCTGAGACAGGCTGACAGCTCAGCCTCCCGCGCCAGTCCAACTGTGAATGCAAAGGAAAACTGTAGACAGACAGAAATGAAAACCGCTGCCCCAGTGAGCACACTGATGATAGGAGGGCAGAACAGCCTTATTGCTGATATGGAGAAAGTCCGAGTGATCTGGACAGAAGACCGAACCAGCCACAACATTCCCTTAAGCCGAAGCCTAATCCAGACCAAGACCCTCACTCTCTCTGCCCTACGAAGGCTGAGAGATGAGGAAGCTGCAGAAAAAAAAAGTTTGAAGCCAGCAGAGGCTGGTTCATGAGGTTGAAGGCAAGAAGCTGTCTCCATACCATAAAAGCGAAGGCGAAGCAGCAGGTGCTGATGGAGAAGCTGCAGCAAGTTCTCCAGGGGATCTGGCTGAGACCATCGGTGAAGGTGGCCACACTAGACAATCGATTTTCCGTGCAGACCAAACAGCCTTCTATTGGAAGATGCCGTTTAGGACTTCCACAGCTGGAGACAAAGCTTCCAAGGACAGGCTGACCCCCTTGGTCGGGGCTAATGTAGCTGGTGACTTTAAGTTGAATCCAGTGTCCATCTGCCACCCTGAAAATCCCAAGGCCCCTAAGGATGATGCTAAATCTCCTCTGCCCGGGCACCACCCATGGAACGACAAAGCCTGGATGACAGCACCTCTGTTCACAGCATGGTTTACTGAAGGTTTTAAGCCCACTATTGAGACTTACTGCTCAGAAAAAGATTCCTGTAACAATATTACTGCTCACTGACAATGCACCTGGTCACCCCACGCAGGGACGAACACTTTTTTAAGACGTGATGCTGGTGCACACTTAACGGACTCAGTACAGTGTGAACGTCACTTTTATATGCCCTGGAAGCCACATACTCCAGCGGCTTTCTTTTGCCATACTGGCTGTATCCCAGTGGTCTGAGGCTGAACCTGCGACGTCTCTGAGGCGTGTGTGCAAGGGAGCCACTGAGTCTGTGGTCTCGTGTGTGGCTTTTTTCATGGAGCACGAGGGTTTCCAGGTTCATCTGTGTCCTGGCGTGTTCAGTACTCCTTCCTTTTGGGGATGAATAACACTCTGGGGTGAGGATACTCCTTCAGTACTCCTTCCTTTTGGGGATGAATAACACTCTGGGGTGAGGATGAGCCCCACCTTTCCTCTCTCTTGCCCACGTGTCGGGCATCCTGGTTGTTTCAGATATTTGGCGGCAGAACGCTGCGAAGAACAGTTGTTGCAAGCCTTTGTGTGGATGTGTGTGTGTCTGTTTCCTTGGATACCTAGGAGAGGAATTGCTGAGTCACGTGGCAAGTTTCTTCTAATAAATTTCTTTAAGAAACTGCCTAAGTGGCCGGACCACGTTACATTCCTGCCAGCGAGGCTTCAGGGGTCCAATTTCTCCTGGTCTCTAAAATTTGCTATTGTCTATCTTATCTCCTAAAGCCACTCGAATGGATATAAAATGGTATCTTACTGAAATTTAAAATGTGCATTCCCTAATAACTAGTGATGTTGGGTATTTTTTCATGTGCTTATTATCCGTTCCTGTATCTTGTCTGGAGAAATGTCTATTCAGATCTTTTGCCCAGTTTTTGATTAGGCTTTCTGTCTTATCATGGAGCTGTGTTCTTTGTATATTCTGGATATAAGCCCTTTATCAGATAGCTGTTTTGCAAACATATTCCTCCAGTCTACTGCTTATCTTTTCATTTTCTTAATAGTATTTTTGAAGCATAAAAAATGTAAATTTTGATGAGGTTCCATGTATCAAGTTTTTGTTTTATAAGCTGTGCTTTTGATGTCGTATCTAAGAAACCTCTGCCTAATCCAAAGTCTTGAAGAGTTCCTCACGTGCTGTCTCAAAAAACGTTTGACTATTTCGGCTCCTACTAGTCCAAGATCAAGTTCATTTTTGGTGCATGGTGTGTGCTTTTTTGCATGTGGCAAATGTCCCAGCACCGCTTGTTAAAAAGGCTGTCGTTTACTCCAATTAAATGGGCTTTGTGCCTTTGTCAAAAAATCCAATTTACCACAGATGTAAGAATTATTTGGGGGCTTTTAATTCTGCGTCACTGATCTATGTGTCCTATGCCAAAACCACACTGTCTTGATTATTATAGCTTCATAGTAAGTTCTGAAATTGGGAATTGTAACTTATCCAACTTTGTTCTCTGATTTCAAAATTGTTTTGGCTATTCTGGGTCTTTTTAACTCCATATAGATTTTAGGATCATTTTGTGAATTTTAGAAGAAAAATTGCTGGAATTTTGATGGAGATTGCACTGATTCTACAGATCTGGAGAAAGTTGCATCTTCACAAAATTGAGTCTTCTGTTCCATTAACATGCAATGTTCTCCCATATATTTAGATCTTAACTTTCCCTCAGCAACATTCTGCAATTTTCAGAGTGTAAGTCCTTAACTTCTTTAAAGCTATTCATATTTTATTCTTTTTAATGCTATTGTAGAAATTTTTCCTTGATTTCAGTTTTGGATTATTCCTTGTATATGGAAATACAATTTATTTGTACCCTGGTCTCACATCCTATAACCTTGCTGTACTTGTTTGGTAGTTGTAATGGTGGGTTTTTCTTTACTTTTTTTTGGGGGGTAGGCAGATTTCTCAGGATTTTGTAAATATAGAATCATGTTGTCTTCCAATAAAGACAGTTTTACTTCTTCCTGTCCATTCTGAATGCCTTTTATTTCTGTTTGTTACCTGGCTGCACTGGCTGGAACCTCCAGTACAAGGCTGAGTAGCAACAGTGAAAGTGACCATCTCTGAATCCTTCCTCATCATAGGGGAAAAGAAGGTCCTCAGGCTTGGATGATTCAGTGTGATGGTTGCAGTTGGTTTTTGTGCATGACTTTGATTAGGTTAAGAAGTTCCCTTGTATTCTAAGTTTGTCAAGCGATTTTATCATAAGTTGGTGTTGGATTTTGTTAAATGCTTTTTTTCCTTGCATTTATTGAAATGATCATGTGGTTTCTGTCCTTTTTCTATTAATATGGTATATCACATGACTTCATTTTCTGATGCTAAACCAACCTTGCATTGCTGGGATAAATCCCACTTGGTCATGGTGTAAAATCTTTTTTTTATGTTGTTGGATTCAGTTTGATAATATTTGGTTGTGGATTTTTGCTCTTGTGTTCATAAAGAATATTTTTCTATAGTTTATTTTCTTATGATATTTTTGATTTTGGTATTAGGGCTATACTGGCCTCAGTATTAGAAGTGTTCCTTCTTCATTTTCTGAAGAGTTTGTGGAGTATTGGCACTGGTATTATTCTTGTAATGTTTAATAAAATTAACCAGTAAGGCTCTCTGGGTCTGGGCTTTTCTTTGTGAGAATATGTTAAATTATTAATTTATTTTATTTCCCTGCTATAGGTCTATTATACTTTTCTATTTCTTCCTGAGTCAGTTTAGGTAATTCGTGTCTAAGAATGTTTCCATTTTATCTAGGTTGTTTAATCTGTTGGCATAACGTTATAGTATTCCCTCATAACCTTTTGATTTTGGAGGGGTAAGTAGTAATGTCCCCTCTTTCATTCCTAATTTTTCTCCTTAGAGAAACTCATTAAGGTTTTGTCAATTTTGTTGTTTCTTTCGAATAACTAACTTTGGTTTTATTGATTTTTCTCATGTTTCTATTTCATTGCTTTTTCTTCTCATCCTCGGCATTTTCTTTTTTCCACTTGCCTTGGGTTTAGTTTCCTCTCCTTTTTCAACATTTTTAAGGGAAAAGCTTAGATTATTGATTTGAAATCCATCTTATTCCTCATATAGGCATTTAGAGGTATAAATTTCCCTCTAAGCACTGCCTTACCTGCATCCCACAAATTTTGATATGTTGTGTTTTCATTTGCATTTAGTTCAAAATATTTTCCAATTTCCCTTATACTTTCTAACTTCATAATGAATTATTTAGAAATGTGTTGTTTAGTTTCCAAATATTTGTAGAAATATCTGCTGTTGATTTTCAGTTGATATCCATTGCAATCAGAATATTCTGAAATTTATTAAGGCTTGTTTTATGGCATAGTAGGAAGTCTATCCTAGGTACACTCCACTCTGTACTACAGATGTCTTGTCAAGTTCGTTGATAGTCTTAAGTGTTTTATATCCTTTTGATTTTCTGTCTAGTTTTTCTACCCATTGAGAGTGATATATTGAAGTCTCCAGCTATTATTTTTCAACTATGTATTTCTCCCTTTAATTAACTGTCAGTTCTTGTTTCATGTATTATGGAGCTCTGTTATGTACAAATGTGTTTATAATTATTATATCTTCCTGTTCAATGTATCAGTTTTATGATAAAATAGAACATTACTACTGACAGTTCATTGTTTCTAGTAATATTTTCATCTTAGAGTTTGTCTGATTAGTGTAGCTAACTCCAAATCTCTTCATTAACTCTGCATATCTTTTTCATCCTTTTACTTTCAACCTATTTGTGTCTTTAAATCTGAAGTATGTTTATTTTCCATTATCTCTATATCTCTTTTGATTACTATTTGTACAATATCTTTTTCATTTTACTTTCAACCTATTTGTGTCTTTACATCTAAAATATGTATTTTTTAGACAGCATATGGTTGTATCCTGTTTCATTCTGTCTTTAAAATTCAGTCTCACAACGTCTACCTTTTTATTGGCGTGTTTATTCCATTGACATTTAATGTGATTATTGATACAGTAGGATGTTTTCCATTTTGCTCTTTGTTCTCTACATGTCTTGTGTAATTTTTGCTGTTGTCATTGTTTCTATGTTCCTTCATTACTGGCTTATTTTGTGTTACACACATATTTTCTAGTGTATTACTTAAGTGCATTTTTTGATATTTTATTTTGTGTGTGTGTGTGTGTGAGAGATACACTCACACACATATATATTATTTTCTTAGTGGTTCCTCTGGAGATTACAATAAGCATCTTACTCAAAACAGTCTATTTCAGATTAATACTGAGTTCTAATAATACATAAAAACTGTGCTTTGCTCTAACTTCCTTCCCCACCCCTTCCTTTGTGCTACTGTCACACAAATGGTTATAAGCACATTATTATCAGCACAGGTTTGCAATCGTGTCTTATGCAGTTTCCTTTTAAATCAGTTCAGAGAAGAAAAGTTTAAAACATGTTTGTACTGTCTTTTTAATTAACCTATGTAATTACTCTCACCAGTGCTTTTTACCTCACCCTGAAGGACTCCCTTTAATATTTGCTGTAGTTCAGGACTCTTGGCAACAATTCTGTGTGTCTTGTTTATCTGAGCACAGCTTTGTTTCTCATCTCGAAAGGTGATTTTTACTAGACATAGAATTCTTGGTTGACAGTTGTTTCCTTTCAGCATTTTGAATACGCCATGCCACTGTCCTCTGACATCCACGATTTGGAATGGTAAGCTAGCTGTTAATCTTACTCAGCATTCCATGTACCGAGAAGCTGTTTTTCTCTGACTGCTTTTGGGATTGTCTCTGACTTTCAACAGTTTGGTTTGTGTCTATGAGTGAACTGCTTTTAATTTATCCAAATTAAATTAAATGCTTTTAATTTATCCTACTTGAATTTTGTGAACCTTCTGGATGCACTGAATAATGTTTTCCATCAAATTTAGGAAGTTTGGGGCCATTATTTCTTCATGTATTTTTTCTAATCGTCTCTTTCTGTCACTCATTACCATGAGTGTTTATGGCGTCCCACATGCTCCGAGGCTTTGTTCATTGTTATTGATTCTTTCTTCTGTTCCTCAGTCTAAATCATCTGTTGATTTTTAAGTTTGTTGATTCTTCTTCTCTGCCAGTTCATATCTGTTGTTCAGCCTCTCTAATGCATTTTTCATTTCAGTTCTTATAATTTGCAACCCTGTAATTTCTATTTGGCTCTTTTTAAAATAAAAGGTCTCATTATTGATATTCTCTATCTGGTGAGACATATTTGCCATACTTCCCTGTAATTCTTTAAATATAATTTCTTTTAGTTCTTTCAGCGTATTCATTGCAGCTGATTTAAACGCTTTGCTGGTTTAATACTTGAGCCCTCTTAGGGGCTACGGATTTTTCTTCCTGTGGATGGGACATGTTTTCATGTTTCTTTGCATGTACTGTAATTTTTTGGTTTATAACTGGAGATGACAGGCAATGCATTGCAGCGACTCTGAAATAAGATTCCCCCCATCCCCCTCCAAATAGGAATTGTTTCTTGGCTTCCCCGTTTCCTTGTTGCTTATGTGATTCATGAGTTTCCCGGACTAGTTATCTAGATGTTGTATTCCTTGCAGTATGCGGACACTGAGTTTTCTGTTCTGTTTTTAAATCTTGTCTCTGTCTTTAAGCCAGGCTGCCTAGGGATCACCCTCAGGTTAGCAGCGTTTAATGGCCTGCTGTTACCAGACAGGAGGTTTCCTTAAATCCTTGAGCCACGAAACCAGTCTCCTCCCTCTAGTCATGAAACCTGTGTGCCAAGACCTGCCTCCCAGCCACAGGTAGCTTTAGCTTTCACTTCTGCTTGGTGGATTTTTGAGATCAGCCAGAGGAGAGTGGCCATGGCTATCTCTGTTGTGAAGCCTTCACACCTCCATCCTCATACGTGCCGTCTTCCAGGTCCCTGGGAATCTCCAAGGTTTTTCAAAGTCCCCGGGGACCACCTGGTCTGGTCAGGCTCTTGTTTGCTTCAATGGCGATCACAGCCTTGGGGCAGCTCCCACGATCCCGACTGCAGCCAACGGTGATTGTGCCTGGGGACGGGCCTTTTCCAGGAGCTCCGTGACCAGTCCACATGTGGACTGCATCCTGGGATGGGGTTTTCAACAGAGCCCAGTTCCTCCACGGTCTGTGCTGTCACTGGCTTTCCACGGCTGTGCGCCTCGGGGCTGGAGCAGGGGTGGAGCGGCCACAAGTGAAGACACCGCCATCCTGTTCTTCCCCCTGGGGCCACGTTCCTTGAGTGAATGTCTGCATTTGTTCTGTCCTCTTGGTTGATTTGACAGTGTTGCTGTATTTTTGTTGCTTTGAGCGAGAGCTGATTCAAGATGCTCTCCAGCAGTTCAGAAAGGCCTGCTTCTCTCCAGTCCTTCTTACGGAAACATGCCTTAGCGAACAGTCAAATTCTCTGAAAAAAAGCAGACACCATGCTCCCCTTTGGCTTGCAAAGCCAACTCATACTTGGATGTTAGGAGTTCTGAGCAGAAATCTTTGCTCATCACCTCTCTCTAGTGGGAAGAAAGTACTCAACGGCAGAACTGGGACCCATGACAGCATGTGGGCCTTGGTGCTGGGGTTGGGGCACTCCTGGTTCTGCCTCATCAACTGGCTTGGAGCAAGTCCAGCGGCATCTCTCTGACCTCAGTTTCCCCCTGGGAAAGGGGGGTGGTGAGTACTGGCATTTCTGCCTGCCCACAGGGCCGTTCTAAGGCTGAACATGCACAGGAGAAGATGTGTAAAAGGTCACTTTGGAATGTACAAAGGCTACACATCCAGGACAAGCCCTAGGATTGCTATCCGGGTCTTCTGTTTGCTGGCAAGGATGTGTGACCTCAGGAGTGACCCTCTCAGCATCGATAGGAAGAAAACGCTATGGTTCCGACCGTCCTCTCCTTCTAGCCTGGGCTTGGTGGAATGTGTGAGTCAGTTTCTCGCTGCTCCTCAGGAGTCCACGTGCAGAAACACACTTTGCTATCAGGAAGATCACCTGAACGTGCCCGTGCTCGAGCTCCAGGGAGAGCCAAGTGCCCAGCTTAGCGGCCTGGCCCTGGCTGCTCTGGCAAGAACACGGCTGTCTGATAGCCATGGGCAGAGCCCTCCACTGCCCCGGCCACCTCTCTCCCTCTGACGGGCTGTTGGCCTCTGGGCGCTCAACGTGGCTGTTATGCTTTTAAATACCTCGCTCATGGCTTCATGCTCTGGTGCAACAGCACAGCAGTGTGACGTGCTGGCTCAGATCTAAGCGTGTCTATAAAGAACACTGATTCTTTTTTTTTTTTTTTTTTTTTTTTTTTGAGACGGAGTCTCGCTCTGTCGCCCGGGCTGGAGTGCAGTGGCCGGATCTCAGCTCACTGCAAGCTCCGCCTCCCGGGTTCACGCCATTCTCCTGCCTCAGCCTCACAAGTAACTGGGACTACAGGCGCCCGCCATCTCGCCCGGCTAGTTTTTTGTATTTTTTAGTAGAGACGGGGTTTCACCGTGTTAGCCAGGATGGTCTCGATCTTCTGACCTCGTGATCCACCCGCTCGGCCTCCCAAAGTGCTGGGATTACAGGCTTGAGCCACCGCGCCCGGCCAGAACACTGATTCTTAAATAAGGAAGCTCTTTGAAATGTCTACGCAGTAGGAAGAGAGAATGTACGGCAGTAGCAGGAGGCCAGGCAACTTGATTTGAAATGGAGACAATGACACTTAAAATGTTTCTGTAAAGTTTGGCCCCATTTGTAGGAGGAAAACAGTGCATCTACACAAGAAAAACACAGCGTTACAATGACACACTCGCAAACACCTTACTACTGTTCACGGCACACTCGCAAAAGCCTTACTACCGTTCACGGCTTGCCTAAGCAAGATGACAGAGACGTCGCAAACACGCCCCACGCCGCCCAGACGTGCAGTCGCGGCTCAACATCAGGGCTTGGTCTCTTTGCTGCCACTGGCCGTGCATTTTCTTTGGCACAAAATAGATCTAAACAGCGCTCATCATCCAAGTTCCATGAAATCTTTCCAGCTCTTCCCTCTTGCTTCCTTCCACCTCGTCCCTATGTCCCCCCTCTGGTTACTGACTTCAGACAGCTCTCCGCTTAACGCCGAAACAAGCTAAGACCCACTTTCAAGAAGTCAAAGGCAGAAGGTTAATAGCTGAAAACGATACCGCCAAATTTCCCTTCCAAGTATACATAATTGGACCGTAGACTGATATTTCCATTCTAAACAGTGTAGAATTCAAAGCATTCTGTGTCCACAGTGAGTATCTTCAGGCAATTTTAAAAAGTGCCCAGAACCTCACAGGCCCTGAGGAGCAGCCTGTGGGCAGCTCACAGGAGTGTGCACCTCTCTTCTCTCTCGTGCCCACCTCAGGGAAGGACGGAGGCACTGCGGCCTCACAGCCTGCACACCAGGGCGGGAGACCTGTGGCAGCACCCACACAGTATGAGCACGGCCCACTCAGCCCGTTTTTAGAGCTTTATTCAGTGCCCATCTCAGCACCATCCTTGCCCCCGTTTCCTGAAAGGGCACACTTGCCACTGCAGCTGCCCCAGGGTTCTCCAGCCATGGGCTCCGTGCTCCCCTGGCCGTGCCAGGGTAATGCGGGGCGTGTGCCTGCTCTCGCCTTCCCCCGGCCGTACCAGGTTCATGGGGGGCGTGTGCCCGCTCTCAACTTTCTCACCACCCCTCGCCCTTGCTGGCTGAGACCAGGTGGGAGCAAGTTTTCTAGAGAGGAACTGAAACACGTGAGTCAACCTCTGTGCCTTGGACCACACGCGGCCTGGCGCACAGGTTTGGATGCGGCCTCTGGTGGCTGCCTCACCTCGGGCACGTCACAGGGTCGGCTCCCTGAGGAAGCAGCTCTGGGCCTGGACGGGCTCCTGGCGCTGGGGAGCTGCCTCTTCAGCGGCCTCTGGAGAGCCCGTTCCGCAGCCCGGCCCGGCCCGCCCCGCCGACAGCAGGCTCCGTCTCTGGGGGGTGTGCGGTGCGATGTTTATGCCTCGAAACCGCCACGCAGCAGTCCCAAGGCACCAGGCACGGACCCTAATGAATGATTTGCACGGCTGAGTTCACTGCTCCATCCATCACGCCGTAGCCGACGTCTGCGACGTTAACGACGCTGCGTGTTTGATGGCGGCACACAGACCCTTTCAATCCCCCTCAGCCGCGGGGAGGGCCTCAGACCTGGGCGCTGCGCCAGGTTCGTAAAACTTTCCATGAGGAGCGCGTTTTGTTCTCTGGAGCAGCGCGGGCTCGGGCGGGGGAGGGGCCGGCGAGGGGCCAGTTCACAGCCCAGACTGCGGCAGACACGCTCCGGCCGCCTCGTCTACCTGCTTGTTGTTTTAATGACATCGAGCCTTTTTAAACCCAAGGGCTTCTGAGGGACTGAAAGGGCCGATTGTGGCAGAGGCCGTGCGGCCGTGCAGGTGACACGGGGAGGCGCCTGCGGCAGACCGGCCCCACGCCGAGGGACGGCCGCTTCCCTCACGAGGCTCGAGGGAGGGTGCCCGCTTCAGCGGCACAGACCCGTGGGCACCACAGTGAGCCCCGAGCGCCTCCGTTTCAGAAGATGGGCCCCGCAGACGCTCTCGGTGCCGCAGCGTGTGACACAGAGCTGCCCGCGCTAATGTGTGCTTCACCGAGAGTCCATTCCCCGAGGAGCCTCCTCACGGCCCTTCTCCATGACGCGGAATGCGTGGAAATCACATCGGAAAAGGAGCCACACACAGCTCTGTGGCATTTTTTCAAATCTACATTTAAAATAATGCAAGATACAGAAAACTACTGTTTAAAAAATGAAGCTCTGTGGCTCGGCCATGCTTCAGAAGTCTGAGGGGAAAGCTCAATCTTGGGAAGACACAAAGACGACCTCATTATTGGAATTTATTTATGGTCTAGCACTTCTGAAACAAAACTTGTGAGTAGAAGGGACTGGAAAGCAAAGAAATCCTGTGTATATATATAAAAAAGTTGGATTCATTTTTTTGTTTTTTTTTTGTTTTTTGTTTTTTTTTTTGAGACAGAGTCTCGCTCTGTCGCCCAGGCTGGAGTGCAGTGGTGAGATCTCAGCTCACTGCAACCTCCATCTCCTGGGTTTGAGTGATTCTCCTGCCTCAGTCTCCCAAGTAGCCGGGATTACAGGTGTGCACCACCACACCCAGCTAATTTGTGTATTTTTAGTAGAGACAGGGTTTTACCATGTTGACCAGGCTGGTCTTGAACTCCTGACCTCAGGTGATCCACCCATCTCGGTCTCCCAAAGTGCTGGGATTACAGGTGTGAGCCACTACGCCCAGCCTAATTTTTCATTTTGAGGCTTGAATTCCTTGAGACACACAGGACGTGGGCTGTGCATGACCTTCAGGTTCCTGCGGCCAAGCAGAGGCTGCCACGGAGGAGGGTCCGTTATGAACTGCCCTCCTCAGACCCCTCAGGGATGCAAATGAGGACACTGTGGACCCCCCCACCCAGACTCTGCAACTGGACACTATTCTATTATTTAAACAAAATCAAAACCCAAACAAAACAAACGCAAAACCCGTACGCACAGAATAAGTTCTTTCTACGTCCCCAGGGGCAGGCCCTCGTCAGTGTCTTGGTGTGTGAGAAGCCTGGATTGCGCCTGGCTGCCTCTGCACAGCTGTTCACGTGAAGCAGCAAAACCCTAAAGTGACTCAGTTCACGGACCCACAGCTCTGACTCTGGTCAGGCAGAGGGAAGCCTCTCAACCACGGCTGGGCGCCCAGGGGCCAGGGCTGGGTCCCCGGCCCCACGAGGACATCCCAGGCGCTGGCCTGTCTCCCCGCTTTCTAAGCCCTGCACGCAGCTCTGCGATCCACCACGGCTTGGTTCGCAGAGGGCTGGAGACTCAATCGGCGCCCCACGCCAGGCTGTTGGCTCTGGAGGCGGCGGCGAGGCCGGCGGAACGCAGAAGGGAAGCCAGAGAGGCTGGAGACGTGGACCCGGCACTGCTTCTGGCGCCTGCCATGCCCACGTCCTGCCACAGGCACTCCACAGGGCTCGGGGCTGGCCAGGAGGTCCCCTGCCTTCTGTCCCATAGGCCCATTTACAGATAGTCAGAGGTGTCTGAGTCTCGTCCCCACCACACAGTCTTATTTCTCTCCAGTTTGCTCTAACCCCAGCTTTTCGCTCTCTCCCTGTTGTGTAAACGAACAAAGACAGAGAGAATTTCCACCTGCTGAGGACACCTGGCACGCATGGCACCTGCTGAGGACACCTGGCACGCACGGCACCGACTTTTGACCTGGGTTCGTGGTTGTTCCTGTCTCCCGTCTCTGCTCCTTCTCCGGGTGCTGAGATCATCCCTTGGTCGGGGGGCCCTGTGCTCCCCACCCTTCTCTGCCCCCCAACTCCAGGTCACGCTTGCCCGCTTTCTAAGCCAGTGACTGAGCCCCAGGGTGGCTGCTGAGGTGCCCAATTCTCTTAGGGGATGTGAAATTAGACAAAATATATATTAATACTAAACCAGCACTACCCAAATTCACCCCAGCCTGCCTCCCTCTCCCACTGTCCCCATCGAGATGGCCCCTGCGTGGACCCCTGCATTTCCGTGGAGCTTCCTGGGGTCTGGGGGACTCAGGGTTTCACCTCACAATTCAGGTCTTCGCCCTGCGCGAGGCTTTCCCGACACAACCTGGGCCCTGACCTCGTTTATGTCATGGTGTTTGTGAGCCTGGGGTGTGGGTTCCAGGTTCCAGGGACCAAGGGCAAGCCGGAGGTCATCTGCAGGGGAGTGACCGACCCAGACTCAACCCTGACCCGGGACCCTTCCCGGCCATCTTGGAGGGACGCTCCAGCCATCTTCTCACAAGGAGAAGATGGAAGCGCCCTGTCCACAGCCCCGTCCACCCAGGACACGGGAAACGGCTTGGCCCGTGTCATTCCCAGTGAAGGCTCCATCCACTTGGCTCCAACAGAGCAATAAACATTTGAATCTGCTCTTCTCACTGGGGAGAGGCTGGTGTCTAGAGTGGGTGGACCTGCCCCTGGGTGCTCAGGAGGAACCTGGAGCCCACGGCCTGGTGCCTGTCTCCCAGGGCGGCAGCAATGTCAGGCCTGCACCAGGGACCACCCGCCTGCACCCCCTCAGCCCCCCGGACTCTCCCCTCCCCTCCCCTTGACATACACTGTGAGCAGAACTTCCTCTGCCACGCGCCCCGCCCGCCTGTGGACTTCCTCTGCCACGCGCCCCGCCCGCCTGTGAAGGACTGAGAGGGGCTGTCTGCCCGCGGGGGCAGATCAGGCCACGGCTGACACTGCTTCCAGCTGCCCAAAGCCTTAACTCCTGTGGTCCTGGCTGGGCATGAAGGGACCTCACAGGTGGAGACGAAATGGACGACGTTACCTGCACACATTTGCCACATCATAGGGAGGTGTCTGCCCAGGTATCTCAACCTCCATCCCAACCCTGACGCCCAAAGTAGCACCGCCTAGCGCCATAGGCTAACCCCAAAAGCTTGTGTGTGGCTGGTCCCGGGTTATGGAAACAGAATGAACGCAGGACTTATAAATTGTGCCCAGAACAGCGTGCAGGGTTGGCACTCGGGGACTGTGCTCAAGGTCCCAGGACCGGCCTTGAGCCTGATGAGACGTGCGTGTACGAGATGACTGTGGTTCGTGGGCTGGGGTGGGGGGAGGCTGGAGCCAGACTCCAAGGCCATCTCTGCTCTGACAACACAGAAAGCCCTGGGTCTGTGGAACAGGATGTGACCCATTTAGATCCGAGTTTGGGGACGATCACCACGGCAATAGAGTGGGGAAAATGGGGAGAGAGGCCTGCTGGGAACCGAGCTCACCCTGCGGGGAGAGGTTGTCCTCAAGTGTCCCGACGGCAGGACTCCGGGACAGACACTTTCTTAAAAGGGGCGTGAGCGACTGCTTTACAGCTAGCGAATCTTGGGCTCCAGGGTCACTGGCGGTCAGGAGAGGCCCCAGCGGGAATGTGGCATCGGGCACCCTCAGAGGAGCCGTAGGCCAGGCCCAGCGGCACGGCAGATGTACTCTGGCCTCAGCCCTTCCATGTATCAGGGAGTCGTCCATGCAACCCCCTCCCCCGTCCCGACCCCTCCATTTCCACGCACGGTCAGGTAGGCCAGGGCGGGGTCACCCCCTCACCCATGCGGCTCCAATATCCCCAGCCTGTGCACGCAGCAACACAGCAGCCCACCCTCTGTGGCCCGCCGGGCCTGGCTCACGTAGCTTTGACCTCTAGGACCACGGCCAGAGGGGCCCGGGCGACCTGGTGAGGCTTTGGCAGTCACGGGTTGGGTAAAGGGATGATCTCGCCTGAGCACCATGCAGGTCAACAGTCCCCTGCCTGCTGTGTTGATGCAGAATACGTCCCAGTCCCCAGCACTTCCCTGGCTCACCCACCCCAAGTCCCACCCTAAACTCTCCCCTTGCCATAAAGCCACACGTGAGCCCCAGGGCACCTGCTTCCCACCTGGGCCTGCAGAAACTGCCCAGATGTGGGAGCCCAGGGCCGGGGGGTCACAGCTGGGACAAGGCGTGGCGGGTGGAAAGAGAACTTCTCAGCATCTCCCAGCCACCTCGGGACCACGTGGCACCACGTGAGACAAAGCAGGGGTGAGGGGCTGGAGGCACAGATGCAGGGGTGAGGGGCTGGAGGCACGGACACAGGTGAGAGGCTGGATGCATGGATGCCAGCGTCCACCTTGCACAGGGGCTGGGGAGGAAGGCAGAGTCCATCTGTGCCCAGGAGGCAGCAGAGCAGGGACACGGGCCCCCCGCGGAGCTCCAGCTGACCTCACGGGGGACAAGGAGGACAGCAGGCAGGTCAGACAGAACTTCAGAACGACATCGGCACAGGACACGGAACATTGTCCTGGCCCCACCCCACAGTCATCATAAACCTCCAGGGAGTGGCCAGGGGCAGCCACGGGCCTCCAGTGTGTGGCTCCCAGGGACAGCCCCAGGGAGGCAGCAGCCTCCTGATCTGATGGGACACACTCCCGCAAAAACAGACGACGAGGGCTCGGGCTCCATGGAACACACGACCGCAAGCTCAACACACACACACACACACACACACACCAGGGCTGCGGGTTCCATGGAACACACTACCACAAGCTCACACACACACACACACACACACCCCCACACACACACCAGGGCTCCAGGCTCCGTGGAACACACTACCACAAGCTCGGTACAAACACACACACACACACACACACACCCCTACACACACCAGGACTCCAGGCTCCGTGGAACACACTACCGCAAGCTCAGTACAAACACACAAACACACACACACACCAGGGCTGCGGGTTCCATGGAACACACTACCACAAGCTCACACACACACACCCCGCCACACACACACCAGGGCTCCAGGCTCCGTGGAACACACTACCACAAGCTCGGTACACACACACACACACACACCCCAGGGCTGCGGGTTCCGTGGAACACACTACCACAAGCTCACACACACACACACACCCCCCACACACCAGGACTCCAGGCTCCGTGGAACACACTACCGCAAGCTCAGTACAAACACACAAACACACACACACACACACCAGGGCTGCGGACTCAAGAGCTTCATGCTTTGGGGGCTAACCATATTTGCATGCATTCTCCTCAAAAAGCTTGTAGCCTTCCGTCAGGAAACAGCAGGGAGGCCTCACTCCCTTTCCCAGCAGATGGAAACTGAGCCCCCGACGTCCGGGAGTCCCTGCCCCCAGGTCAGGAGGGGCTGATGCCGCCCCCTCCCCAGAAGGCCGAGGCTCACCTGGACCCCAAACCACGGGGCAGGGAGTGGGCCAGAAAACATGAGCTGAACCGCCCTCTAACGCGTGGTCCCCACGGCCGCAGGCGTGTCACTGATCACAGCGCAAGCAAGTCGGGCTGCGCCTCGAGATGTAAACACTCGCCAAGAATGCCATGGTGCCTTCGGTCACTCGCCAAGAACGCCACGGCACCTTCGGTCACCACTCCTCACAGAAAGGCCTGAGCGCTCAGGGCTCCCCACACCACCCGCCTGGCTATAGACGTGAGGCCACTTCCTTCCCAAACAAGCCCGAGTGCGCGGTGTTGGGTGCGTCTCCGCGCTGTGCGAGCCCAGGGGCTGGACGGGGAAGACCCTGCGCCTGGGGCCTGAAGGCACAGTCTAGGGCCCCCGGTGTCACGGCCGTCCCCCGAGCTCCTGGCAAGGATGCCGCGGCAGTTAGAAGTGTTTACAGAACCGCACAGGGTAACGTGCTCATCATTTCGGCTAAGCTGTTGTCTACAAGCCATTCACAGGACCCAGGCAGCACCCAGAGTGCCCCGACCGCCCACGCTGGTCCCCCTGCAGGTCAGGGCTTTGAGCCTGAGCCGCGTGGCTCCACGTTCAGCTGCAGAAGCAAACCTGGGCACCCAGCGTGAGCCTTAGACCCCGGGACAGTCTTGTAGGAGGGTCTGCAGCCCGGGACCCGCCAGGGGCCCCACGCGTGATCACTGGAGCCGATCCCACGGCGGGCACCCCAGTTGGCGCTGATGCCGTGGCACCACACGGGGGCACTTTATATCAGGAGGACGCACCCCACACCCAGCCCAGGGCCTCGGTGCACTTCCACACGTGCCACACATGCAGCACGCACACGGCCCCTCCGTGAGCTCACGCCGCCACGCCGGGCCAAGACCACATCTGCATGGCCACGGGCACTCACCGTCATCCAGGTACAACTGGTCCAACTCTTCAGGCTCTTGCTTGACCGTTACAGGAATAGGGGCCAAATTAGGACTACTGTCCTCACACGCCTCTGGCAGCAGCCGTGGCTGGGCGGCCGGAGACTCATCCCTGCGGACCGTGGGCGGCGGGTGCTGCGGGCGGCCCGTGGCGGGCGGGCACGCTGGGCTGCAGGGCTGCAGGCAGGTCAGCTCTTGGGCGGCGGGCGGGAGTGGAGGAGAGGGGCTGCTGGGGCAGAGTGAGTGTTCGAGACCAGGGGGGCAGCTACTGCTTGGAGGCACACTCACCTGCTGCGGCAGCAGGGCCGGGGGCGGCTGCCCGGGTGAGCCGGGGTGCGTGGCCACTGGCCTGGGCACGTCCTGGACAGCGGGGGCCTCTCCGGCCGGCTGCGGGAGTCCGAGGTGGCAGTGGCCCGGGCTGGCGACGCCCTTGGTGTAGGCGGCGGGAGAAAGGTCGTGGAGCTTGGGGCTCGCACCGGGGGCTGCTGGCATCAGGGTGCTTCTCTGCGGACAGGGCGGGAAGCCGGCCACGAGGCAGGAGCTGG
This sequence comes from Papio anubis, assembly GCF_008728515.1. Classification (NCBI taxonomy): domain Eukaryota; kingdom Metazoa; phylum Chordata; class Mammalia; order Primates; family Cercopithecidae; genus Papio; species Papio anubis. The sequence goes on along the minus strand of NC_044994.1, from coordinate 71,393,946 downwards.
GGTCAGGTGGCATCGCGAGCTGCTGGCTGTAGTATGGTCTTGGGAGAGGACTTAACCCCTGGCTCACTGGCCCACAGTTTGGAGCAGGCTCATAATCATCCGTGGGTTCTGTTTTTATCATTGGAACTGTGAGAAGGAAAAGAGAAGTTAAATAAACACCAGTTGCAGATTTGCAGATGAGTATGATCAGGCAGGCTTGTGGCTGGGACACCCTCCGCAAAACCAACAGGGCCCTGACTGGGTCCCTCTGTCTCCTGCCTGGTTCTCCCACCCCATTAAAAAAAAAGGTGTGAGTCATCGGCCGAGAGTCACAGCTGGTTCTAATACTGGCGAGGACTGTTTTCCTTGGACTCTCCTGCAGCACTAACGTGCTATGAAAGTCCCACTTGCAAACTGCGGTGGGAGCCCTGGACCCAGGGGCCTGTGGATTCGCAAGAATCAAAGCGAAAATTTCAACTTGGATGCACGACGGCATTTCTGCTCCCAACACTCGGTTTGATAAATGTCTGCACATTTGGTAAACTCGAATACACAACAAGACGGCTTTCAGGAGTCAGTAAAAATCCAACTGCAAAAGGGAATGACTGCTCCAGGAGAGAAGCCGTCCGTCACTGCGAAAGAAAAACACAGCCTCCACGGTCCTCCGGATTCCCCTTCTAAAGCGATGGGCTGTGTGGAGGCCATGACCTGGCAGCCTTGGACGAAACAGGGGGCTCCTGAGTTTCTAGAGCTTTCTCCCACCCAGCTCTCCCTAGAAGTCTAGGGCTGTGGGGAGGAGCCTACAGGTCAGGCACCGGGTCTCCAAGGTCACTCCACCAGGCCTGGGCCAGAGCCGACACCGGCTCCCGGCCTGCGCCCACCCCAGCCTTTGTGCCTGCTTCTGCAGGAGTGTTGGGAAGAAAGCAGGCAGGCGTGCAGTCAGCGGGAGCAGCGAGGCGGTCCCGGCCGGCATTCCTGCGGTTGCTGTTTTCCTGCTGGTCTTAGGTCTCCCGTGCTACTTAGAGGAGACATCAGACGGCTCAGTGGCTCTAAAGCTCTCGCAATGGTGCACGCAAATTCCTAACAGACGTGCAGCGCTGCTCTGGGCAAATGCTGTGTGGATCCTGTTTGGCAGCAGCGTCGGCCACAGGGAGGGAAACTCCCCTCCCATCACCACCTGGGGCCTATGAGTGGCCCCCAAAACCGGCACACAGGCTCCTGGTGCCAACACTCACCGCTGCAGAGGGTCCAGCAGCCTCCTGCAGTAAACAAAAGCATCTCCAATTCGAGACAAAATATTTAGCCCCGGGCTTGAGCCTGCGAGTCCATGCAGCTGTTCCCCACCACAGCTGGGTGCCGACGAGTCCACCAGCAGCTGCGACCGATGGATACGGCGTTTTCAGGCAGCTCGGGATATGGGAGCACCTGTGCTAGTGCAGCCTCCCCTGCAGCTCCCACCACAGGTCCCGGCGGTCGTGAGCACAGGGGCGAGTCATCTGTGTAGCCAAGGCACCTTCCCGCCACACTGGAGGCATCACAGGAACTGACCCATATGGGCCGTTCCCGGCTGCAGAATCTCACCAGCCTCTGAGTCCGAAGGAAGTCAACCAGAGCTTTCCACCCAGGCATTCCCAGTGGAGTTGCTGCATTTTGTTGCTTTTGTGCTGACTTTTCAAGTCCCTACTTTCATTCACTCATTCAAATCTATCATCTGCCCTGCACACTGCCTAGGGAGGCCCAGGTTTAAACTGTCCGCCCTGCACTGAGTAGGGAGGCCCAGGTTTAAACTGTCCGCCCTGCACTGAGTAGGGAGGCCGAGGTTTAAAGCGTCCGCCCTGCACACTACATAGGGAGGCCGAGGTTTAAAGCGTCCGCCCTGCACACTGAGTAGGGAGGCTGAGGTTTTAGATGGGGTGGGTGACCAGGAGGTGCTGACGTCCAGGAGGCAGGAAGAAAATCACAGGGTAATCGTGATTACAAGGCTTTCCCAGGACAGAGCCTGCAGCTCACTGACCAGGGCCCATAAAGCCACACTCTGCTGAGGGTCCTGCCAGGCCTTCCTGGGGCTCCATAGCCCAGGCGTCCCCAGCCTTTGGCCCGGGGCACGTCCAGCCACAGAGAATGCGGGGAGTGCGGCCTGAGCTGTCAAGCCTGGAGGACGAGGCCAGGGGCTGCCTCTACAGTGGTGCCCAGGGCAGGGGAGAGGGAACGGGTGCGCTCCCCCAGCCTCGTCAGCCACCCCGTCCTGCAATCGCCGCTGGGGTCACGCTGGAATTACACCCCCGGAACCGGGGCACGCTGGAATTACACCCCCGGAACCGGGTCACGCTGGAATTACACCCCCGGAACCGGGTCAGGGCTGGAATTACACCCCCGGAACCGGGGCACGCTGGAATTACACCCCCGGAACCAGGTCACGCTGGAATTGCGGACGAGATCAGGGCTGGAATTACAGGAACCAGGGCAGCTGCAATTACACGAGGTCCAGGGGCGCTGGAATTACACCCCGGAACCAGGTCAGGGCTGGAGATTACACCCCAGGAACTAGAGGCAGCTAGAATTACACCCTGGGAACCAGGGCAGCTGAATTACACCCAAGGGAACCAGGTCAGAGGCTGGGAATTACACCCAGGAACTGGGGCAGCTGGGAATTACCCGGAACCAGGTCAGGGCTGGAATTACACCCGGAACCAGGTCAGGGCTGGGTGCAGGAACCAGGAGCGCGCTGGAATTACACCCCAGACGTCACATTCAGTTGTCACAACAGTGAGGCCCGCTTGGTCCCATCTGAAGACAACGCTCACGCCTGGCACACGAGGGTCTGCGTGCTCTCAGCCCCGCACGCTCTCCTTAGTTGGGGCTGAAGGAGGTGCACAGACCCTGGCAGCGCTGGGGGAAGTTCCTACCTCCAGCCACCTGAATGTGGCCACCTCTGGGGCCGTCCTCTTCAGCTGAGGGTTCACAGATGGGGCAGAGCCCCAGGACTGCCTGTGCAAGTTGGGGGGCTGTGGAGGAGAAGGCGCCCTCATGTTGATTGGGAAACCCTACAGGTCTCACTTTATATTAGAAAGTCGAATATCTGGGCCGTGGGCTGCAACACCTTTTTGAAGGGGCGGCGGGAGGCGGTGCCTGTGGAGGGTGGGGCTCTAGCCACTGTCTGGAGACCACAGGGCTGGGGTCATTTTCATCCAGGGGACGCATTTTGGCCTCAGGTTATGGCCTCCCCACCAACTCTGCGGAGGCAGCTGGGCCTCAGGAACTGCCCCTTCCTGCCGTTCCAGCTTCAAGCATGTGGTAAATCCACAGATGACGAGTCCACGACAAAGCCAGACGGTGGGGAGCCCCAGAGGCAGGGCTCGGCCAGTGGTCTCTGTGAACTCAGGCCTGTGCCTTTGAGAGGCACAGGGGTCGCTGGAAACAGGACCAGATGTGGGAGTGAGATGCTGGTGGGCACCCACGTCTCTCCTGCTCAGAAGAGGCTGATGTCCCCAACAGCCAAGGCTCCATTCTAAATTTGGCCGGTAATTTTCAGAGTTTATGATCTTTAGTAAAAGCACGTGGCTGGAAGGTTAAATTAATACCCTGTTGGGATCCTCTCTCCGCTGCACGGGATTTTCAGCCAGGGCCCAGAAATGTGGCCAGGCACGGGGGCCAGCGCGCCTCTTCTGTGAAATGTCCCCCAAGCGCTTTAAAAACTGGTACCTGCCAGCTCTGCCGGACACTAAAGGCCCCGAGCACAGCTGTCCCATAAACAGCAGTGGCCATAAATCAGCCGCCCCACGGGCCAAGGCCAGCGATGCCAGAGAGCCGTCGGGCCAGGGCAACCGGGTGGTTGCTGCTGCTGCTGGCTGGAGAACGCCAAGAACACGGTGCAGACGCCGCCCGTCTAAAACCGTGGTGGCACCGGCATTAACCCCCGCATCTCTCCAGCCACTGGATTCTTCCTGGGGAAGTCCTGACCAAGGATCGTGGTGGCGAGGGACACACAGCCCTGGGACATACGACCCACCTCCCCAGGATGCTGGCGGCTGGCAGTGGTGTCGGGATGCCCCGGCCGCTTGCCCTGTGGGTTCGGAGCAGGCCCAGCACTGATGTGTCCACCACCCCCAGGGGCAGGCAGAAGGCCGAGTGGACGCTTCACTGGGACCCCACCAGGTTGGCAGCTCCCGTCCCCCCACCCACAGGCAGGCGCTCCCTCTCTGAGGCCCGGGGCTCCAGCCCACAGAGGCTGTGGCAACACACTCCTCACAGGAATAAGCTCGTGTGCCTGCCCGCTGCCCCTCTCCCGCCCACAGCTATTTGCAGGGAGCTGGGGGCAGTGACTTGAAACCTGGGGTCGCTGCATGTGCCCCACCCATGATGGCATCTTGTGAGTCTGGAGAGCCAGTCCCGGTCCCTTGGCAGTGTGAGCTGTGGGTGTGGTCACCGCGCTGGAAGGTGGCCTGGGCTGACCCTGCAGGTGTCTGCTCCTGTTCCTGCTGCAGTGCCCCTCCCCGGGCTGGGGTCCCCAGGCGGTTTCTCTCAGCCTTGCCCGTGAGGTCCGGCTCAAGTCTGGGGTTGGCCGGACGGTTTCTCGGCCCTGGCAGCAGCGTCTTGTGCCATCCCAGCTGCTCCAAAGCTGCCACCCACCAGGGCCGGGCCTTCCCCAGGTGACTCCCCCATCTCCCTGTCCTTGCCCCAAGGGGCACTGACATGAAGCACAGCCAGGGACAAAGGGCCGTGGACGGCAGGGACGCGTGAGGCACCCGGCACCCGCGGAGGATGTTTCTGGATGGCCCCGCCTGACCCGCTGGCCCATGAGGATGTAGCGGGATGTTCTCTGCTAAGTCAAGCCCCAGAGAGCTGTGGCCTTCTCAATACAGAGAGAAGCTGGAAAGTGCAAACTCACCTTCACAAGCAAAGGAAAGCCACACGGCTGCTTCCACATCCCAGCATCTAAGAAGCTTAAATGCACGAACATACTGCACCTGCGCTTGGCCTAAGCTGTGCTTTTTGTGTGGGTTTCAGGGAAGACGTACACCTGTGCTGTAAATCAGAGCCTCGTGAGACGCATCCTATCAGCGAGGAAATGAGCGAGCGTCTGCACAACAGCCTGGGAGTCTCGCCCGTGGAGGGAGCCGCACGGGCCCCGTTCACGCGGACAGCACGTGTTCTGGGCTAACCCTGCGCCAGGCGGCCTCTGGCTGCCTCCTGATGACGTCAGCCACGTGGGGCTGGGGTGGAGCATCAACCACGAGGGGCTGGGGTGGAGGCGGCAAACGGGTGGGCTCAGAAAAAGGGCAGCTCACTTTCAGGCTAAGCAACGGTGCACCAGAAACGCCAATCACCTGAGGGTGAGTTTATGAAACTCATTACAAAGAGCAGAGTATGGAAGGCGAGTGCTAGCCTCAGCACCTGCCGGCTTTACAAAGCATATTCCCACGGGGCAGGCTGGCTGCAGTGTCCACGGCAGCCCCATTGTCCACGGTGGCTACCCCATTGTCCATGACAGCCCCAGTGTCCACGGCAGCCCCAGCGTCCACAGCAGCCCCATTGTCCACGGTGGCTACCCCATTGTCCACGGCAGCCCCAGCGTCCACAGCAGCCCCATCGCCCACGGGGACTGTCTGTGGAGGCGGCGCACAGCGGTCAGCGGTGTGCAGAGCTGACAGGCAAACCGTCCCCGCAGACCCAGGCCTCACACTGCATCCTCCGTGGAAGGCACTGAGGGCCTGTCCCACGCCTGGTGCTGTTCTGGGGCCCAGCTTCTCCCTGACGCCACTGCAGAGTCTCTGCCTCAATAGCAGTGACGTCGGGAGCTAAATCCTGGAGGGAGGCTTCTGCCCCAGGTGAACACGACGTTTCCAGGCCCCGTGCAGGTGCCCGTTCTGGCCAAAGACGCAGGCAGTGAGCTGGGAGAGCCTCTCCCCAGGGCCTCCCTCCCAAAGCCCCCACCACGGCCAGAGAGCATTCAGCACAATCCCGGCCTCTCTTTAAAGAACCCCAAGCCTGGAAAATGGGCTCCCATCTCTACATGGCAACAGAAGCCAGGACGTAAGTGGGCTTCACCCGCCGCAGCTCCTCGAACGGTTCCAGTTCTAAAGCCCCAGCTGGATCTATGCAGCCCCAGGACAGGCAAAGCCCCTCACCTAGGGCGGACCTGGGGGCCCCTCACAGCTCCTAATGGCCCCGAACGCAGCCTCCTCCCAACATAGTCCCCTTGGCTGCCTTGGTGTGACCGGGCTCCTGGGGGGACAGCTGGGGTCTTCATGGCTCCCAGATCAGGGCCCCCTTCTGCTATAAGACAGAGGTGACAAGATCTGAGAATGAAAATCGGCATGAGCCTGCCCCACCCGTCGGCTTCCTCTGCGGTTGGTGACCTGCAGCTCCTGGCTCCTCGGGGACTCTGTCTGCAGCACAGGGAGCACCTGGGGGTGGGCGGGGGGGCCTGGGGACAAGAACGGGGACCTGGGGATGGGCAGGCAGGGGTGGCAAGGGGCAGGCCCAGCCCTTTGGCTTTAGACAAGTGGGGTCACTGCTATGGATGGAATCATGTCCCCTCAACCTCATGTTGAGGCCTTAACCCCCATCCATGTGACTCTACTTGAGAACAGGGTTTGCAGGAGGTAACTGGGGGTTAAACAATATCATCAGGGCGGGGCCCTGATCCAATGGGACTGTCATCCCACGAAGAGGAAGAGACAAATTGCCTGTCCTGCCACGTGAGGATATGGCAGGATTTTGGCTGTCTGCAACCTGGAAAGGTCCTCACCAGAACCTGACTATACCAGCCCCGAACTCAGACTTCCAGCCCCCAGAGCTATGAGAAATGAATGTCTGTTGTTTACAAGGCGCCCAGCCGGTGGTGCTCACTACGGAAGCCCCGAAGGCTGAGACGGTTCCCCGGACCCCCTTCCTGCATCCACAGTAACATCTGGTCCCCAGGTGGCGTTGGGGGCGGGGAGATCCAACACCGAGCTCCCTGCATGCTGCAGGTGCCATGCACAGCAAGGAATGATCCCAAGACAGTTCCCTTCTCCCCCAGGCCCACATTTTTACGCAACCTCAAGTGTTTAGCTTGAATTACTCTACGAGGTACGTGCTACAGTACTGGACAAAAGGGGTTTTGTTCAAAGTCTAAACCCCTGGAAAACAAAGATCGGATTGTCTTCTGTTTGCTGTACGACAATAAAGTCCAAGTTTTGCCATCAACATAAACAACCAGGAATGACTCCTCCAGGCATGACTCTTCTCACACAATGAAAGAAAACAGCGGATGGAGCTGTCCTCTCCCCTGTCCCTCGAGGCTGAGCGGCCATCATTTCTTCATGTTCAGAGCCAAGATCAGTTTCCAGAGCAGGTGAGGGACCCACGGCACACCAGGGGGTGAATCTGCACCAACCAGGCACCGCCTGACGGGAGACAGAGAAGGGTCCTTCCGAACTCCATCTGCCTTTGGGAATTCGTGCTCTCTCCCCAACTCTTCACTGGCGTTCCTGCCGAAGCATGTTCCAAGGTTTCCGGGAAGGCACACTCTTCCGGAGCCACAGCCACGTGAGTTGTTTCCAACCACGCACGCCACAGACCTCCAGGCTGAAACCGCAGCTCCGTGGCGGCCGACAACCGCGGCTCACCCCGGCGAGGAGCCCAGGACGGGCCTGAGTGCTTTTGTTCATGATCTCACTTTGCCTTCACACCCATCCTGCGTGTCGGTGGGGGTGAGAGAATTCTCTTTCCCTCAGGTTTATCATGTCGACCCCAAGCAACATTGGTGGGGGGCTTCCTACACACACAGAAGTGTGAAAACAGGCGCAGGGCTCAGTGACTTGACGGGGGTCTCGGGTGGCAGCGACGGAGCCAGGACGACACGGCCGCGGCGAGGGGAAGCGCGAGGGGGCCTTGGGCCGTGGGGCGGCCCCATGCTGCTCCAGGGCACGGCGAGGAGGATCTGTTGCCCAACTAGGCTGATGACAGAGGACGCTCCCACAGACCACATAAGCCGAAACACACACTGGTCAGCTCTCGCCAATCCTCGCCTGGGTGGCCCTCCGTGTTCTGCGGGGCCAGGCTTTCCCATTCCGGCTGGAGCCACGGAGCCACAGTGGGGCAGCAGCATGGCCGATGCATCGGTTCGGGAGCCTCTCCGCATGGACAGGTGGGTCCCTCCCAGGTGCACGGCCAACGTCGCCAAGCTCAGGGTGCTCCTCTTGCCTTACGCATGTCCCGGGGCGCAGGCTTCCTGGCGCCCAGCCTCCCCACTGACTCACACCTCCTGGTTTGTTTTTGGTGGCCCATGGCCCTTAGATTTCTAAACAAGCCCCTTCCCGCCCTCTCGTCCTGTCTCAGGCTCCTGGCCCCATCCTCCTTCTGCAGTCAGACTCGCCCAGCCCCAGGCGCGCCCGTCGGATGTGGAGTCCTGTGGACTCTTCCACACCAGTCTGGATCCCGACGCTAGTTCCCTAATTTATTCCTCTCATCTCTGATTTCTGAAGGAGCTGTCTTCCACCCCAAATCCCTCCCGCTTTAAAACAGGCTCTGAGGACACGCACGGCCTAAGTGTCGGGTGGCTAGGACGCCTGGCGTCTTGCTGGTAGGGGTTTTGGCGAGCACATCTCCGGCTCCCCTTTTAATTGGAGCCCTTCTCTGGACATTTGGGGAGGTCTCCTGGGAGGTCTGGTGGGGCCGGCACCCCACAGCATGTGACAGAATTCCCTTCCCTCAGGTTTACGGCATCAACAGTGAGCATCAGAACACCCCTCCCTCACTCGCTGTCTGAAGAGTGAGGCAACCGACAAAACTGAAATTTAATAAAAGCTGTCTCCCTCCCTCGGGTGGTTGTGGGGCTCTCAGTAGAACAGGGATGAGGAGCCCACAGGCCACTGCTCACAGGTGGGGCCAGCTCAGCTCCCGCCACAGACACACTCGGCAGCTGGGCTCCCAGACTCCTCGCCCCGTGGCCACCTGGAGCGCGGCGCAGGCCACACCGCGGGTTGGAAATGTCAGCATCATCTGCTCTGTTTGAAATCAGGTAGGACTTCTAAGCTGGGGCAGAGCTGGGCTGAAACATCAGTGTGGGGGGCCCGGCTTGACCCCTACAAGCTGCAGAAAGGGGAGGCCACCCTGGTTCCTGCGCAGGACGGGGCATGGAGTGTGGGTCGTCTGCGTTTTAGGCCCTTGGAGGGCGCACAAGGGGTGCCAGGAGAATCTCTGCTTTAAGAACCTGCGACCAGGCCCTGGTGCATCGAGGCACCCACAGCCGACACACGGAAACCATCTCAAGGCTGAAACCCAGAGCACCGCGAGGCCAGGGCTGACCTGTCGTTGTCAGGAGCTGGGAGGCAGCTGCCATGATGGCGGGATCAGATGAGGGAACATAGGAGCCATGCCTGGGTGTCTGAAATGGGCAGGGTCACTTTGCAGTGAGAGCCGAGCTCAGGCCCAGCCCCAGGGTGCCTACAAGTGAGGGGAGGGGAAAGGAAGAGACCACAGGTGTTCAAGGCCCACCCAGGCTGTGCTGTTGGCCAGTGGCAACGAAAGCGCGATTTGGGGCCGCTGAGCATCTGCAGAGACCTCACGAACTTCACTGTCTCAGGATCAAGCTTTACATGCAGTGGACTTGGACAAAGTGAGCCGGGAAGTCCAGGGAAAAGGCAGAATGGGAAACTCCTGGGAAGGGGAGGCTGCTGGGCTGAGCAGGAGGGCGTGGAGGTCGGGCGGTGGCCCAGGACTGCTTGTCTGCAACCAGGAGGATCCCTTGCAGGGTGCTCTGAGCCCCTCAGCTCACGCAGCCCCAGCTGAGCTTACTGAGGGCCTGGGCCATGCCATCTGGAGGAGGCTTCCTAGAGGGGCCGGTTCTGTGGCCTGGGAAGTGCCAGCGGAGACACGCCCCCAGCTGTTGACCCTGGGTGGTGCGCTCTGTGCACGGGGACCTCAGTTTCACAGCCTCCCCCACCCCATGGCTCACTCCCTGAGCAGCTCCCTCCAATGACCTTCACTGGGGTGGACCCAAGGCCACAGGACCCCGGCTCCCTTTGTACCAACACCTCACCAATGCCACAGCTATTGCTAGATTTAATAATCCATTGCAAACAGGGAAGTAATGGAATCTATTCCCCTTTCTACCCCTTGAGGCAGAAAGAGATTCTCAGGCCTAGGTCATCGTGGCAGGGCCAGCAGAGCAGCTGGTGAGTAACGGGGGCGGGAAGCGCATCTACCCTTCTTCGTGACATTTGAGTCTCCAGCTGGCTCCTGTCTGGTCTTGGGGCCCATGCCCATCCCCTGTGAGAGACCCCCAGATCCTGAGGCAGATCCGTCCCGACGCCCTCGCACCCCGGACATCGCATTCTGTGGTCAAAGCTGTTTCTGTGCCTGGATTATCACAGCAGCCACTCCCTGTCACCGGATGACCCTCAGCTGGACCGCGTATCCCGAGGAAGGGGGCTCTGGCCACCAAAGGGACCCCCACAGAGGCAGGGCTGGCTGTGTGTTCCCACGGGGACCTGGGGCTGGGAGCAGCTTCTCCTCGGCACTGATGGGGGAAGAGCTCCATGTCCCCAGCCCTGGGGCCCTGGAAGCATTTCCAGGTAACCGACTAAAACGACTTCAGACAAAAAGACCTGACAAGGCCCAGTGATTTGTCATGTTTTATTTTCTTGTTTAAAAAAATACTGACTTTGGCAGGTAATTTGGAGTTTGTAACTTGGTTTTCTTTCTCCAAAGTGCCCGTGGCCCCACACTGCCTGCTCCTATCTGGGGGTGTAAGTGCACCCCTCACGCAAGCTCCAGGCCACGCGGACGCCGCCTTCTAACCAGACCTGGGCAGGGTCCCCATGTTCCAGGCTCGCCTCTCTCCACCTACAATGCTGACATTTTGGAATCACCTCTTGGAACTGCGAAGCTTCCTGGTAGCAGATCATCCCTCAGCCCTCCCAACACGCCTTCCGGGGGATTACATTCAGGCCGCAGTTAAACAAAAACAGTGACAGACAAGCCGCTCAGGAAGCCTCTCTGTGGGCGCGTGTGTTCCAGCCTCTTTAATTGCAGACGACCTCTTCACTTTGCTCACCGGGCAGCACCCCGGGATGTCAGGAGGGGCGGCGGGCAGGACTCCTCGAGGTCTGTGCCCGCTTCGTTCATGGAACTGATACATTCTGGTGGGAACTCTTCCCCATTTAACACCTGGTCCCGCTAGGGAGGGTGAAGAGAACTCTCCCTCTGGGCCCCATCACAGACCATCAACCAAAGGCTCAGCCCCACCTGAGCCCGGGGCCCTCTGCACTCAGATGCGTGATTCCCGAAGGCTGACCACTGAGACCTTCTGACTTGAAAGGAGAGACGCCAGGCCACGGCCTCCCTGGGCCGCCTCCCTGCGCCACCTCCCCCGTGCAGCCTCCCCGCGCTGCCTCCCTGTCCTGCCTGTGGGGATGGCAATTTTGAAGGAAAACCTAAAATGAGACTTGATTTTACAAATGTGTACATGAAAGGAATTCCACAGCTGGAGTTTAAGTGGGTTCATTTTTGTCATCTTGTGCATTTCAACAGCACATTTCACGACCCCAAGAGTCTGCCCCTCACCGCCGTGACCCCCGGGCGCACAGACCCGAAGCTCACTGGCACAGTGGAAACCTAGAATGCGAACAACCCCCCACACAACAGTGTGGGAACGGGAAAAAGTAAACCAAGAGAAGCTTCGAGTCCGGCCGCGACTTGCTAACCTGCTGTCCTCCACCCACACCCACCCGTCCCGCCTCTACTCCAGGTCCTGCGGAAGCAGAGCTGGCAACTATCTCTCAGACCCCGTGGAAGAAGCCATCCGAGCTGGACCCCAAGACACAGATGCACAGCACGGAGGATGAAGGTCCTGGAGTGGCCTTGGTGTCCTCAGACCCAGCCGGGGTTGCAGGGACAGGAGGTGCAGTGGGGACGCAGGACGGAACACGGATACGTGGGTGCTGGTTTCCATTCATTCGTTTATTTATTTAAGAACCACAATGACAGTGGCCTCGAGGTAGGCACAGTGTCAACATTGGGGATCTCGCCCTGCGGCAGCCTGGGGGCTCTGCCTGAGGGGCTCACAGTCTGGTGCAAGTTGTGGTCATAGCCCTCAGGACCAGGTGGGGTGACAGGGAGCCGGGGAGCCCCTGGGGGCCTGGTCAGTGTACTCGTGGGGGCCTGGGATGGTCACCCAGGGACTATGGCGCTACGTCCAGGAGAGGAGAGACGACAGAGGCAAAGAGAGGGAGGACGGGCAAAGGCTGGTGCCCAGGGCGAGCCTGGGGAACCTGGCCTGTGTTCAGCCATGCTGGGGCAGATGGCGGGTGGAGGGTGCAGCCGGGACACTGGGCGGGGGTCCAGGAGAGACGTCCACGCCGGGCACGGAGCTGAGAGGGGAGCTGAGGCTGACCGAGGCAGAAGCGCGGCTGGTAGGACAGGACGGCCGGCTGCCAGGTGGGGTGTGGACAGGAGGTAGCAGGAGCGGCTCAACCCCACCGGCTTCATGCTGTGGCCATGGTCCTGGGGGCCTCCACCTCCCGCCTGTGAAGGGCAGGCATGCTCCCCACACACCCCTTCTTCTGCCTCTGAGACGCGTGATCTGTGCTAAACTCGGTGCTGCTCAAACCCGCGGTGGGGACTGCCGGGTGCCGAGCAAATAAGAAAAAAATTAATGCACTGCTCTGGAAAGCAGTCCTTCTCTGTAAGGCCTAGGTTTTCTTTAAAACATTCAATTTCTGGTCAACCACGCTTGAAGTTTAATTAGGACACAATCATTATATTTTCAGTAAAAGATGAAATATTTTCTTCTGTAAGATATATTGTACTTTGTTCCAAGAACGGGTCGGGCTCACCAAGTGTGGGTGGCACAGATCATGTAAACCCGAGGGGGGTCCCAGAACGTGAGGCTCTTCCCCACAATCCCAGGGGGTCCCAGACTGTGAGGCTCTTCCTCGCGAGGGCTGGGCTGGGGGCTGCCCGTCCCCGCTACAGCTTGTCTCACAGACACTCTCAGGGGACAGCGACTTTACAGCGAAACCCCATTTTCCACCTGTTGAGAGGCGTTTCTAGAGCTTGCCTGACAAAACGGGGAGTCCCAACAGTTCAGTGTGAACGTGGGGATTCGAGGGCTTTCTTAGAATCTGGTCTATTACAAATGCTGTTTACGTTCAGAGAAAATGGAAACCTTCAAAACACTTCGATTTTGCTAAGAAAACGCGGCTGCTTTTGCAATCAGTTTGCAGTGTGTAATTTCCCTCTTGATGATAGGAATCTCTGCAGTTTTTAGAAAAAAAGCGATATAAAAAGATTGTTGATGTTAGCTAGGCTTACCCAAAATACAGTAAAACTCAGGATGACAGCTAACTCTGTCCTCTCCGAGCTGGGGGGTGTGGCCTGTACCCACAAAGGAAGCCCGGGATGGCGTGGGGGACACCCTTCTCTTCTACTGGTTCAGGGACTGAAAAAAAAAACTCAATGGTATTTTCTTTAAGAAAACACCCTAAAGGTTAAAAACAGAAGCTAATTTTTTTTTTTTTTTAGTGAAAAGGAGCCATTCCCACGGCGGTTAAGGGACAGGCAGGTTGAGGAGAAGGTGCCCCAGCGTGGATGCCCATGGTCCCAGGAGATGAAATTACCCTTGGAGAAGTGTGTTGGGGACGTCCGCCCAGCACAAAGCTCATTCACCATCCTTAAAGACCACATCAGGACTATATGCTTAAAAGCAAAGTTTATTCCTAAAGTTGCCTGCAAAATAGCTGTACCTATTTGCCTTCTCACCTGAAGCAGCTTTAGGATGCAAATGCACACCAGGACCCCCTCAGTTTTTTGGAGCAGAAGAGCCATGTTTTCCCCTGGGCTGTTATACATTCGCAAGAAGCAGAATAACCGTGACTATCTGAGTATGCAACCCCCCGACCAAACCCCAACAGGGACCAAGGAAAATGCATCCGAAAAAAGCTTCCCTTTTCCTTTCCTTCTCAGGGAATCGATGACTCAGCGTCACTAACGGGACCTCACACAGTTAAACGTGCAACACGCCATGCTGCTTTACGGCGACGTCGTTTCTGCGTCTTTAGAAAAAGCACCCCACGCGCTCATTTTCACTGCTTAAGGTTAGAAAGATGGCGTTACCGTTGGCGGGAAGGTAGGTGAAACGCTGGTACTGGCTTCGCTTTCTCTTCCCGTTGCAGACGTAGAAACTGACGTGAACAGGGCTGGTTATCCTCTGATTCCGAAACGGCGGGATCTCAACCACCAGAGAATTCTAGAGAAGAAGGGCACACAGGAGGCACAATTAGCACCCGGCAGGCGACGGCTGCCACGCCACGGCGGCCACACAGCAACCCTGCGTTTCCATGGCGGCGCGGGACGCTGTGACGGTAAACTCCTGACTGGCCACCTGGGCGTCCAGAAGCAGCTGACGACAGCCCCGGACGCTCTGTGCCACCTGCACTTGTGTGTGGACACTCACAGGGAAGGGATGCCCTTGGCTTCTTGCACACCTAGGAGCCGAGAGGCTTCCTCAGAGCAGTGGAGCAAACAGGACCAACCTCAAGACTGAAATCTTGTCAATAGAGGGAAAGAAGCCAGGAAAAGAGAAGCTGTGAACAGAACTGGGACCTGAGGTGCCTGAGGGTGGAGGTTGCCCGGGGCCACCTGGGCAAGGGGCCTGGTGGGGATGCAAAAGGCTCTGCCTACTCCGATGCCAAAGGGTTGGTGACCTTCAGAAAACGACCCAAGGCCCCATCGCTGGCCGCTGTGTGATAGAAGTGGTTGGTGGCCCAGCACCGCTCAGACGACTGCAGTGAACCCCGGAGGAGCAGGTGCATCCTGGACACGCGGTCTCAGGGGAGGGCCTGTGTTTGTCACATTTGATGACGGCCGAGGCCCTCAACCAGACCCCAAATTCACTCCAACTGAGGAAGCGGAGGTGGACCCTGACCCCCGCAGACCCCGGGGTGGGAACAGCCAAGGGCACGGAGGCACAGACAGCAGAGGACGGCATGTGGAGGCTGCCGTTACCATTTCATGTTTTTAATATGAGTCAGCAGCACGTTTACAAAACTCATGCTCTCTCAAGTACACACACGAAACGCAAGCCATGGGGTGTGGCGCTGTTCGCAGAGGTCGGGGCTGGGTGCGGGACTGGGACACAGACATCCCGACCGCTTGCTCAGGCCCCAGCGTTACTCGGGGCTCTAATGACCCTAAATGACTGGGGTGATGCGGGCATCCCTGCCGAGGGCGACACTTGGTATCTGGGGAGAGGCTTGGTGTGAGTCGCGTCTATAAAGTTTAATTTTTATAATCATATGACTTAGTTTAACAAGCAGGAGAAAAATCCATTGTATTACTTCTTTTGTTAAAATAATTAATTATAGCACAGCACCTAGCTTAATAGCTAAATTGATTGAATCATGTTAACAACAAAATCTTGTGAGTGTTAAAGACAGAAAACTGAAGATAACTTCAGGTCCAGGTTCTCTCATTTACAAATAATGAAAGAGCTGAGGCCCAGACACCGATGCAGAGGGGCCATGCCCGCCTGTGCCCCCCCCCCGGGGCCCTGTGCCTTGGGGCCACGCTTTCTCCTGGCAGCAGGACTGTGTTGTTTAATTAACTGCAGTTCACTGGGAAGAAGCAGAAGCCACGGCACATGGGCGTCTTCCTGCCTTTGCCCCTCATCAGAGCTGCCCCAGGAGAGCTGAAGCTGACGCTGGAAGGACCGCAAGTTCTGTCAATGCCCACGGAGCCTGGGCTGCCCCCAGAGCACTGTGGGTCTGGGCTTCGCCTGGCCTGGCCATCTCGGGCTGACCTGGGAAGCTCTGGCCGCCCGGAGCCTGTCTTGGCATTTGTATGGGGGATAAAGAGATGCTTCCTCCAGGGCTGTTTTCTGAATTCAGCAGCGCTCAGGGCAGCTGCTACAGCAGGAGGGTCTTTAGAGCAGAAGCAGCTGAGGGAAGAGACAAGAAGGAAACCTCTCACGAGACTGAAATAAAAACGGGCCGGGAAGCGCTCAGAGGCAGTGGCAAGAGGAGGGGAGGCGGGGACCCCATGGGACAGGCTGGGGTGGAGGTGAGGACCTCGTGGGCCAGGCTGGATGGGCGGAGGCGGGGACCCCGTGGGCCAGGCTGGATGGGCGGAGGCGGGGACCCCGTGGGCCAGGCTGGATGGGCGGAGGCGGGAACCTGTGGGGCAGGCTGGATGGTGCATACCAGTTTTCCTAGGTCCTA
>NC_044994.1:70982389-71058934 GCF_008728515.1 Papio anubis | reverse complement strand
ACAGGTGAGGATGTGGGAAAACTGGAACCCTCATCCATTGCTGGTAGGGATGTAAAATGGTGTGGCCAATTAGGAAAGCAGGTTGACAATTCTTTAAAACGCTAACCATAGAGTTACCAAATAATCCAGCAATTTCACTCCTAGGTATATATCCAAAATAAATGAAAACAATTTTCACACAAAAGCTTGTACACAAATGTCCATAGCTGCATTATTCACAACAGTCACAAAGTAGAAACAACCCCAAATGTCTATCCACTAATGAATGGATACACAAAACATGCTCTATCATACACTGGAATATTACTGAGCAGCAAAAGGAAATAAAGTACTGATGAAAGTTACTACCAGATGAACCCTGAAAACATGCCCAGTGAAAGTAGTTGGTGACAAAGGACCACATGTTGCATAATTCCACTGATATGAAATGTGCAGAGTGGGCAAAACCACAGAGACAAAAAAGGAGAACAGTGGCTGCCTGGAGCTGGGGTAGGGTGGTGAGGGAAACAGAGAATGACTACTGCCTTCTAATGTATTCAGGGCTCCTTCTGAGAATGTCAAAAGTGTGCTAAACTTAAATGACGGTGATGGTGATGGCTGCACAACTTTATGAATATACCAAAAAACACTGAATTGTATACTTTACATGGATAAATTTTATGTTACGTGAAATACAGCCCAATAAGGTGTTAAAAGTAAGTCATTTTTGAAGGTACTATCTCAAGTTAAATAATTCATTGTGAATGTCCTCTTACATACAGAAGATAAAAATCCACTGTAAACTTTTTAAACAGACTTTGGGGTTATTATGAATACCCATTCAGTTTTTGAGCATCTCCCTTATTCCCAAGGTTTTCGGTCACTTTTTTACTGTCTCATGCCTACCTGTAATCATCTTCCTCCCTCTCTTCTTAATACATTGCTTCTTTTACTACTATGGACTGAAAGATCATAAACAAGCGCTTGAAAGATGTAAGTGAAGCAAGAGTTAAGGCCCTGAATGAAGGTTAAGGAGAAACGTGCATGCATCAGTTACCATCTCGGATCACGATATTTATTTCTGTTGTTCAAAGGCCTCTGTACTTAAGAATAGGTTAATGCCATGGTATAGACGTTTGACCTTTATGAGTGTGTTTAAAATACAATACCAAGATAGATTTTAGATAAAGTGACATTATGCCTCTCAGAAAATATGTATATACCAATAGGGCACATTATATGATTATTAATAATATATGTACATGCCTGTGTGGTTGTGTGTGCGTTTGTATATATGTGTGCACGACATACATCCAAACATCTAGAGAATGAACAAAAGTCTACCCTAAAATTGCATGCACTATACATTATAAGGAAATTAATTAGATATCATACACAATCACATAATACTATTTCCAGTAATAGAATTAAAATGTTTTCATACATTTGTTATGTTAACTCTAAAATGATAATTACAGTAAGCAAACGCTAAGCAGGATTAAAGCACTTGCTGACCTCTTACTGTAAGCTTGCTATATAGCTGTGAATTCACCTCCTTGTCACGCTGAAAACGCCGAAATTCATCGATTGCTTCCCGTGTCATAGTCACAGCCAAGACAAATCCCTATAAAATAAAAGAAGGTATTTTTAGAAAACTGAACTTTAACAAAAAAGAGAAAATTATTTGTTACTTGGTTTAACTTTTTTCCTTCCATTTATATTACTCTCTAAAACATAAAATAAATGAAAACCAAAAACGTCAAAAAGTAACAATGAAATATTACAAAAGGATTCACTGTAAAAGGTTTACAACTCTTAGTATACTCCCAAAATTTTTAATTCACCTCCTAATATATACTTCAAGCTAAATGTCAGAAAATACCTAGTAACACAAAGAAAAAGAAATTAACAATCTTCGATAAACCCACAAATTACATTTAGAATACTTGGGCATTCAAATACAAAATTTACAATCACTGACATAAAAATCTTATACTTAATTTCTGTACTTAAATTTTTCTTACAGAATAAAAGTATTTAGGAACACAAAACAATTCCCAGATAGATAATCACACATCAATTTTCTTACATAGTGCATTATTATATAACTCCAGTAGAATGAACAATTATAGTGCTTTCATCTCACTTTTAAGCAAAAATCTGACTATTACTAATATGATGCTATCTAGAAAAAAAATTTTATATCCTCATAATTTATTGTGAAGCCCATTATACGACTAATATAAAGCTAATGCCCATCATTTTTAAAGGCTGCATATATATTTTCTGACATGTTACAGAAATATTCTTCAAGTCAATCTCTATTATTAATGATGACCTTGCTTCAGTCAAAACGGTAAATAACGGAACACTGGATGTATGTCCACTGAAAGCAAAATAATCTATTTTATTTCAGTTTTTTGTTTTCTGTATAACCAATAGGCCAAATTAAGTGTGCTGCTGGAGAATGTTTCTTATATTTACTGAAATGGTATTTTTCTCATGTGTCCTATTTGAAAACCCCTTCAACAGTCATGACTTAAACATGGATTCTTCCAGTCTCTTTCCCATTCAAAATCAACCTGACAGCCTGTGTCTCTCACTCCTTTTCAGCCCCTCTGCCATCTCTCTTCAGCCACACTGTGTGCTCTCCCCCTAATCATGAGCCTCCCTTGGCCCTACAACCATCTCTCCCTGAGCACATCGAGCCCTTAGTCTGCACTCTGCACCATCGGAAACCTTTTCACATCCAGTTTACTTCTCCACTTGCCACAATTTCCTTCCACCACCACTTGACTAAAACTACTCTCAAGTAAGGTGGGCCATCTCAAGAAACTTCCCATTCCTCTGTGCATTACAATCGTTCACCAGGCCCTCTTTCTAATTCCCCATCCCTTGGTTTCCTGGACAGCACATTCTCCTGGTGCCATGCACCCCTCTTTATCCAGTCACCCCAAAGCTGGCCTCAGTCCACTGACGGCCCAATTCTCTACCCATCCCACTGCCATCGTCCATAAGCAATACTATGGCTCCTTCCTCCAACTGCTAACTGTGCTTCCTTCTACACCTCTCTCCAGCCTGACTGCATTCTGTGTGGCACCCCAGCCAAACCCAGGCTCTCCCCAGCTATCCCACTGAAATACAGTGCTCTCCCCAAGTCCCCAACTGTACGAACAGACAGATCTCTAGCCTTGTCCCCCACTCAATACTGCCGTATCCTTCAACACTAGGGAACTATGAGTAGTCTCCTGAAACACCATGATGTCTTTCTGATCTTTGCCAGTGTATTCCCAGGGGTTATTGGAAGCATTGTTTTGAGAAGTATCCTGAAGCCACTCTTGGACTCAAGGAAAAAGCAGCCATGAACAAATTGTGATGTGCCCCACTTGCAAAAAAGGCAGGCATGGCACGGCATGTGCCATGTATTTGCCCTGGTCTCCACTGAAGACAACGGCTGATGAGCAGAGTAAGACCTCACTTAGGTCCTTTAGCACACACTGTATTCTTTTTTTAGATAATAGTTTTATTGACATATAATTCACATGCCATAAAATTAACACTATAAAAGTATACAATTCGTTTTTAGTACCTTCACAGAGTTGTACAACCATCACTATCATCTAATTTTAGAAGATTTCCATCACCCCAAAAGCAGCACCGTGCCCACTGGAAGTCACCTCCCACTCCCTCCACTCCTAGGCCCTGGCAATGACATCTCCTTTCTGTCTCTATGGGTTTTCCTATTCTGGGTGACAACGTGGTAATTCTGCGCGTAGTATTTTGAGGAACTGCCAAACTGTTCCTCAAAGTGGCTCCACCACTTTACATTCCCGCCAGCAACTCATGAGGGTACCAATGTCTCCACAGCCTCACCACCACTTGTTACTGTCTGCCCTTTGTATTGTAGCTATCCTACTAGGTGTGAAGTAGTATCTCTGGTTTTAACTGGCATTCCTCTACTGACTAATGATGTTGAACAACTTTTCACATGCTTATTGGACATTTGTATATCTTCTTTGGGTAAATGTCTATTCAGACCCTTTACCTACTTCTTTCCTAGGTTTAATTGTTGAATTATAAGAGTTACTATTTTGGTGCCCTAGTTGAAAATCAATGTGTCATAAATGTCAAGGTTGATTTCTGGATTCTCAATTACATTGATCTATGAACCTATCTTTATGTCAGTACCATACTGTCTTGATCACGCAGTTTGTAGTAAGTTTGGGAATGGGAAAGTGTGAGTCCTCCAACTTTGATCTATTGTTTTCTATGATGTATTAACTACTCTGAGTCCCTTGTATTTTCATATGGATTTTAGGCTCAATCTGCCAATTTCTCCAAAAAAAATTTTTTTAAATAAAAAAAAAGCCAGCTAGGATTCTGTTAAGCATTGGATTAAATTTGTAGGTCAATTTGAAGAGTGCTGCCATCTTAACAATATTAAGTCCTTCAACTAATGAACGACTTTCCACTTATTCAGACCTTTCATTTTTTTCAAAATTCTTTCATAGTTTTCAGTATGTAATTTCATGCTTTAAGTTTATTCCTATTATTTTCTTTTTGATGAAATTATAAATGGAATTGTTATCCTAATTTCATTTTGGGATGGTCATTGCTAGAAATACAAGTGACTTTTGTATGTTCATCTTGTATCCTGCAACCCTGCTAATTCATTTTGTTTAGTTACAATATTTTCGTGTGTAGATTCCCTAGGTTTTCCTATAAACAAGATCAAGCCATCTGTGACTAGAGAGAGACTTTCTTCTTTCTTTCCATCTAGACGCCTTTTACTTCATTTTCTTCTAACTGCCCTATTTACCTTCAATACAACGTTGAATAGAACTGGTGGGAGCAAACACCCTTGTTCCTAAGCTTAAGGGGAACACATTCAGTCTTTTATGACTAAGAGTGATGCCAGCTGTGTGAAGTACAAAATTTTAATAGAAGAAATTTTTGTATTATAATAAATGTCTCCATAATAGAGTGAAGAATATACAATAGGGAATGATGGCTAGTTTCTTCAAAGCTGATAACAAGTCATGACAAAGCAGCAATGAAATAAAAGTAGTCATCAAAAAGCCTATTAGTTAGAGACAAAGAAGAACTTGAATATAAATTCATCGTTTTATTGAACTAGAGTTAGCAACAGAAAAACAAAGAAAATGAATATGAAAAGCAAAAGCAGCAGACATCCCCAAAAAAGTTCGAAGAAAGTTGGTGTTATCAAAAGCCTTAAAATTTGCACATATTTAACCAAGCGGTTTTACTTCTAGAAACTTATCCTAAAGGAAAAATTCTAGGATCACAGCATGAATATGAAAAATTAGAAATAACCTGAATGTCCACAAGTAAGAAATTCATAGCACAGAGTCATATGACGAAATGCTCTATTTCCTTGATTCAACGATGTCACTAGTTTTAAGATACATCAGTATTATTTTAGTAGTAGTCTTGGGTAGGAAGACAACAGCATTGTAAATATATACATTTTATAAGCCACAGCTCAATTTTAATAACATAAAAAACATGCATCTTTGAATCCAGAAAATATACTTGTCTGCAGCTATTCCCACGTAAGAGAAGATTTACTGCTACAGACTCATGTTCATGATGCAGAGGTAACTTCTTAAAGTTCTGTTTGTGACTCACTGAGACAGAGAATGAAAGTGATTAGCAAGCACATTTTATTTATATAGTATAGACAATATTTTAAAGGAGTGTTTTTTAATCAGGTAAGCATATCATAATCACCTGAAAGACTTTTGGAACACAAATTTGCTCCAACCCTATCTGAAACGTGTACTTTTACCTCTAATTTCCAGGGAAGAGATCTCAGACACATATGTTAAACTCTCCAGGTGACTCTAATTTTCACCCCTTTAAACTTATGGCTTAAAGACAGCAAAAGTTAACCAAATTCATTAAGTAATCATAAACCACAAAAATGTGCTAGTTCCTAAGAACTCAAGGAAGTCAGTGAAATTAAGCTCCTACTTCAAATGAAGTAGTATTAAAGAAGACAGAACAAAGAGGGTTAGGTCCCAAATCCTGAAAACAGGAGTTAAATACTGTTAAGAGGAAACAGGATCCTGGTCTCGGGCAAGGACTATGAGAGTGTCCAAGCTGCCTTACAACACATTTCCAAATCTGTTTCTCTGAATAAGTAACACAAGTGTAGGATTCTCAACATCCAAAAGATGTCACCACCATCACGTCCATCTCCAGCATATCTATCCTGAGGAAATGCCCAATGGCCAGCCTAGGAACATAAAAGAGACTAAAGGAAAGGGAAGTTAAGGCCACCATTTCCTTCTGCCACTGGAGTCTACAATAAATGAGCCTCTACCGTAAGAGTTTAGATCTGAGTTCTTAAATGGATCATTACAGATTGGTGGTTTATGGAGGACTGGAGTAAGCAAGTCTTACTGTAGGAGCACTTGGGTCTTCCCACTACCTCGGTACCAACCAGGTCAGAGGTTTATGCTATAACACTGTTCCCTAGAAAAATCAAAACTGGAAGCAGAAGGGCCATATAAACTACTGACATCCTGGAAACAGCAGTATTTGTGCACGAGTGTGTCAGACAGACTGGACAACATGGACTTCTTCTCACATGGCTTGTCCACAGCCTTTCTCCTATTTCTCCAGATAACCCAAGAACCACGTGGAGTGAGTCCAAAACAATACACATTTTTGTAAAAGGAGAAAAAGTTAGATGGGTACATTATAGGTTTGCCTTTGACGGCTTATCATGTGCCATACACTTTTCCAAGTATCCTAAATGAGTTGCCCCTTTTAAATGGCGCAAAAGTCTTACAAAGTATGTATCTTTACCTCTAATTTACAGATAAGCAAATTGAGACACAAAGGGGGTAAGTAACCATGTCTCTGCATGATTCCAAGCAACTGTATTTTGTTTTCCTTTTCTTACTTTGCCCACACCTCTAATGCAGAGACACGCACATGAAAAAAGAGTGGATGGAAGGAAGGATTTTTAAATAAGACTGAAAAATCAAAGTCCTCATAGATTGATTTCTCGCCTACAGCCTATCTGGTTGCCAATTATCTATTAACAAAGTAGCAGAAGACATTTTATATAGAAGATACAATGTTAAAAATTGTTAGAGCCAGAGCTGTCTTTATCTAAAGATCTTCTGCATAGACAGATCTATTCTACCTCATTCATTTTGATAGAAGCATGACATTCTGTTTTGTTACTCTGAACACAAGCTTTGCTTTAAAGAATTGTTCTGAAAGCTGAATATGAAAGGTAATCTTCATCCAGACATGATAATGTAATGAAATCAACTTATTTTCAATTTACACTTCTACTATACGGGAAAATATAACATACATTAGTTCAGACCTAGAGCTAATAAATAATATTACCAAAAGTAACTTAAAAAGAAATATTAATTAAGCTATCACTGTTTTCAAAAACATCTCAATTTTAGTTAGAGAACAGAGGGAGTAAGTTTGAAGTAACTTGTTTTATTTAAAATTAGTGAACAACAGAAATAGAATTTTACAACCGACAACTGTAAAATGGTTTTATGCCTCAGTGGTAGGATTTTGGCTAGAAGAAATCTGGAAATGTTAACTAGTATCTTTTCCTTGAGAAAGTTATAGAACCTTAGAGAACGAGAAAAAATTGAAAAGAAGTCAATGTATATAAAAAGATCACATAGTGTTACAGGCACTGGACACAACGGGGTTAATATAAACTGGTACAGAAAATGCAAGAACTCAAGGGCTTATGAGGAATTCTTGTGGAAGAACATTTTCTTCAGTTAAAAAGAGACATCTATATGTATTTTCAAATTTGCATTATTTTAAATAGTTTCCTTTAAAGAGATTTCTTTAGATTTAGTGTATGTTTAATTATTCCTTAACTTTGTCTAATTTTTCAAACTGTCTTGATTTTCAACATTTTTAAAAGCTTTTTAAAAGAATCAACATGCCCTAGTACGCTTGCTTCTCGGATTTGAAGGTAAGCGTAAGGTGCACATCAACTTTTTAAGAGATTTGCTCAATCAAAGGTTAAGATGCATATAAACAGTGAAAGCATACTATTCATCATTTGTTATCTGAAAGGTAGCATCAATTGTGGTTGCTGCCAAACCAAAGAACAAAAGAAAATGATTTAAAAAGTAGATCAATTCTCAGATCTAACAATATGATACTCAGGACACGAGAGAATTCATCTAGGTGTATCAGAAGGCAACGTCAAGCATCATTCAAATGGAAAAAGTGGCTTTTCACTTCTCTAAAAACTTAAAACGCAAATGTAGTGGAATAACAACATCTTTTACATGAATATTGAAGTAGTTGCTTATTGAGGTACTTATCCAAAAATAATTAAAGCTAATATATGTCAAAAAATGATAAAGTACTTCAAAATAACAGGATGAAAATTCAAGTTAAAGGACTAAAAATTGCAGCTAGAACTGGAAATGAACGAGCACATGAAAAGAAAAAACAAAGAAATGTTTTCTTGTCTTGATAAACAGATGTGTGTGTGCTTGCGTGCACACTTCACTCAAGTATGGCCAAGATCATGAATTTTGTGAACAAATCAAATAAAGTTCTTCATAAAGAACCATCTAAAGGACATTTTCTTTGGTTCAAAGCTAGTTAAATCATGGTAAGTTCAAAAGGCCGAAGCAAAATATACATAAATACATTTTCCTTTACTTTTTTAAGAAGAATTTGTGTTCTCAGACCATCATTGTTTAAGTTAAAACAGTTTTAACCCACGAGGCAATTTTTTGTTTTTTGAAGACAGGGTCTCACTCTGTCACCCAGGCCGCCGTGCAGTGGCGCAATTTTGGCTCACTACAACCTCTGCCTCCCAGGCTCAAGCAATTTTCCAACCTCAGCCTCCTGAGTAGCTGGGACTAAAGATATGCACCACCACACACAACTAATTTTTCTATTTTTTGGCAGAGATGGAATTTTACCATCTTACCCAGGTTGGTCTTAAACTCCTGAGCTCAAGATATCCTCCCGCCTTGGCTTCCCACAGTGCTGGGATTACAGGCATGAGCACCCAGCTGGGAAATGATATTTAAGCAGTAAATACAACTGTGAAAGCTATGAATAGAAAAAAAGGGGCTAGAAATAAATACATTAAAATCATAATCAGCCGGGCGTGGTCGCTTACGCCTTACGCCTGTAATTCTAGCACTTTGGGAGGCCAAGGCAGGTGGATCACGAGGTCAGGAGATCGAGACCATCCTGCCTAACACGGTGAAACACCGTCTCTACTAAAAATACAAAAAATTAGTCGGGCATGGTGGCAGGCGCCTGTAGTCCCAGCTACTCGGGAGGCTGAGGCAGGAGAATGGCGTGAACTCAGGAGGCAGAGCTTGCAGTGGGAGAGCTTGCAGTGGGCAGAGATTGCGCCGGCGCACTCCAGCCTGGGTGACAGAGCAAGACTCTGTCTCAAAAAAAAAAAAAAAAAAGAGTATGTTGCAATAGGCCACACAGATTAAGATAACCTTTATAGGCCGGGCACGGTGGCTCACGCCTGTAATCCCAGCACTTTGGGAGGCCGAGACGGGCGGATCACGAGGTCAGGAGATCGAGACCATCCTGGCTAACGCGGTGAAACCGCATCTCTACTAAAAAATACAAAAAACTAGCCGGGCGAGGTGGCAGGCGCCTGTAGTCCCAGCTACTCGGGAGGCTGAGGCAGGAGAATGGCGTGAACCCGGGAGGCGGAGCTTGCAGTGAGACGAGATCCGGCCACTGAACTCCAGCCTGGGTGACAGAGCAAGACTCCGTCTCAAAAAAAAAAAAAAAAAAGATAACCTTTATAAAAATTTTTAAAGCATACAAAATAGTATTGCGTATTGTTTTAATGATAGATATAAACGTAGTAAAACTATTAACAGATACACAGGAATTATAATCTCACATTCAGAATTGGTTACTGCTAATGTGGTGGAAGGTGGAGAAAAGAAAGGAAAAATAGTTATCTATACCCCCTTCCACGGTTACCTAGCTTCAACAACAACTTTCAAAATTCTGTTGTATACACTTCAGTGTTTCTTCTGTGTGTGAATATATGTAATACATACACAAACACACGGCTTCCTTTTCCACCCAGGACGAAATCTGAGAGGATTGGAAAAGTTGACACCAGGCCCTGTGACCTCCTTTCCAACTACTTCTTCCCACCCACACCCTTCTTCTGCATGATCTCCTCACACCCTGGAACACGCTAAAACAGTCCAAGACCTCTGCAGCTGCTCCTCTGCCTGCAACCCTCTTCCCTGTTTCATATCCGTCTGACTGTTTTACCAGTAAGATGTCATTCCAATGTCACCTCGCAAAAGAGGCCTTCCTTGACCATCCCATATAGAACACCCCCTTCATCCTCTACTCGTTTTTCCTGCTTCACATTTTCTTCTTCATAGCCTGATGGTTGGCTACGTGGCATTAGGAGTATACTGCCTTCTCTCCCAGAATTTTAATTCTGTTAGAACAGGCTTTGGTTTGTCTTGTTCACTGTTGTATCAACATTTCCTAGACTAGGGCTGGACATGAAGGAGCTCAATACTGACTGATCAAAAGAACTGTGGATTTCATTCTACACATATTTTGAGCCACCTTTTAAAACTTATTCTAATATGTAACTTTTATGTTACTAAACACTTCCTAATCACCATTTTTAAAGCTACACAGTATTCCAACAAGTACACAGGATATAGCAGAGTTTAAATAATCTATTGTTAGACATTTGATTTTTTAAAATATTTATAATGGACATTCTTTAGACTTTGATCAATCATCATTTCTTTAGGATAAATTCCTCAAGTAACAGGTCTTTAATATATATTATCAATGACCCTCCATAAAGGCAACACAGGTGTGCATGCACACTATGCACACCAACGGGGGAGCTCGCTGCATCTATACTAATGGGATGAGCACCACAGTGTTACAGTTTTACCCATGCTCAGCTCCAACGTCTCTTTCAATCTTACTAATTTAATAAGCTAAAAAGTATTCATTTATCTAGTAATTTTGTGTTTATATTACATATAAAGTTACTCATTCCTCAAATCCACCCTACTATGAAGTCTATGTGAAAGAGAAATCAAAAAATGTCCCTCAGCATGGTTTTACTACAGGCAAACAGGAAAGCCTGACTGTGCCTGTCCAGGAAACAAGAATTTAATCTGTCTTCCAGTTCTCCTGCTTCATCTGGAGTTCTCTGGTTAGGGAGATGGAGCCTACCCAGGCCAGGACAGATCCCTCAGGAGCAGACAGCTCGGCTCTCCATGTGGAAGGCCACACTCACGTGGACCCCCGAGGACTGCACTCTTCTTTCACTGAAGGAACCCTTTCGCTCTCTGTGTTTCCTACCTAGATTCCTCGGGTCATCTGCCCAAAAGGGAGCAAATCCAAGAAAGGAAGTAGAGGCCAGGTGCGGTGGCTCACGCCTGTAATTCCAGCACTTTGGGAGGCTGAGGTAGGTGGATCATTTGAGGTGAGGAGTTTGAGACCAGCCTAGCCAACATGGTGAAATGCCATCTCTACTAAGAACACAAGAATAGCCAGGTGTAGTGGTACACGCCTGTAATCCTAGCTACTCAGGAGGCTGAGGTAGGAGAACTGTGTGAGTCCAGGAGGCAGAGGTTGCAGTGAGCCGAGATTGTGCCACTACACTCCAGCCTGGGCAACAGGGTGAGACTCTAGCTCCCAAAGAATAAAAATAAAGGAAGTAGTACATTTTTCCATGAAAGGAGGAAAGATGATGTACATCTTGTCTGTACAAGCTAAAAGTCAATGAAAACTATCAGCCAATAGCTTAAGACTATCAAGACAGCATATGCTTGAAATGGAAACATTCATTGACAAGCATCATTGCATCACTGGCCTTTTGAAAAACTTTATGCACTGAGATGTCAACCAGACATCGTATGTACTGCACTTGGATATTTCAGAATGCTCACCATGGTCAGGGTGTGAAGAGAGTAACAGAACAGACCCACAGCCCCATTCCCAACAGCTGCATCACACAGGAGGGAGCTGCTGATGACCTGTACCCTTAACACAGGTGCAGAATGACCAAGGAAAACCCCTCTGCCACCGCTCTACAGGCAGCGTGCTACCACCACGCTTCCCATGGTTCTCAGAGGGACTGAAGTCACTCAGCAAAATCTTTTACAAGAAGTTCAGTGATGCACTGCAACAACATCATGTTTGTAAAATCTGGTCAACTTAACTTTTAACCATCTCAACTCTTAAAACTATATTCTAAATATTTCATAATTTAACTTAATTTTTAAAGTCTTTTCTTTTACCAGAGGAGCCCAGTAGGTGTAGAGATAGCCTATTTTCAATGCTGGCACAAACTGTGAGCAGGATATTACCAGAAAATAGAGATTCAAGAAAAACTTGAATTGTTCATACAAAACCTAAAAAGGAAAAGAGAAAATTAACAAAATTCCTACAAGGAAAAAATTTAATACCTAAATTAAACAGTTAAAATCAGCACAACATATAACCACATTTCCATCAGTAAGAATATGTTCTGATTCAAAGTAAATGTATTAATTTTCACATTGGCTTTCTAATAGCTATATTACAAAGAAAGGTAAGGTTACTCCCAAAATATATTTTAAATAAACTGAAAATAAGACAATTAGGACGTTTAATTATGTTAAAAAATGTCACCTAAAAGTTTTCTTATTTTTCTTATATGAGATTTTCCAGTTTTCCATACTCATTTAGTAAGTTTTTACATGAACATCAAAAAAAGATAGCAAAACCTTCCCAATGTTAGTAAGCCAGTAAATATACAGGTGTATCTTGATAATGACTCAGAAAATCTTACAATGGAAAAGACATATTAATCTTATATTTATGAAGTGGTAAAAAACAAATAAATAGCCACTTTTTTTTTTTTAACACAGACATCCAGGTGGCTTTACAAAGACTGAGTGAACAAGCCAAATGTGAACAGGCTGACTTCACGAGATAGACTGCCTTAATCTCCTGTGGGTATTCACTTCCCTCAAAACATTAAAAAAGACAAAATATAAGAAGTTGTAACTGCAGACCAATTTTCAAGAAGACAACTACTCACCTACTCTTACGGTCTTTGGGTTGTTAATTCTTAATATGTTCAAATATAAAAGAAATTTCACCATTTAATAAAATATCAGGAATCTCAGTACTGCAAGGTTTTGGTTTTGGTTTTTACTTCAAATCATTATCTTTAGGGACGAAAACCCAAGATCTAATATACGAATAGATCTCAATTCACAAATGCCTCTAATTATTAGATTTACACTGAAAATCAAAATGGAACAAAACTTATGTTTACAGATGAGAATAATTCAAACAGCACACCACAATTCAAATCAAACTTGCAAACCTGCAACTTACAAATCGCAATCTCTTTGGATGCCATTTCTACGCCACTTGGAAGGTATGAAAATTTCACCAAGCAGGGCAATGGGTTAAGTGCTCACTGCTGACCTAAGGAGTCTGCAACTTGTTTTCAGAAAATGAGGTTATCTGCATCATCATACAGCGATGTGTGGGCCTCAAAACCAGTTACACTGACAATGCATTTATGTTCATAATCACGTCCAACCCGCTGTCTAAGAATGTTTTGAATTATTTCATAAATTAATCTCAGCAGGAAATGAAGTGCTTTTTCCTTAGTGATTTCTTTAAAATCTCAGTTAGCATAAATTATATCTATTAGCAATTTAGAAATTGCCACTGGTGGTAAAAATGACACAGAATTCCTACTGTGTAATTACCAAATGTTTCTAAAATACTACATTTTAGATGAAAAGACTAATTTCAGAGACAATCTAAGATAAAAAACTCATATACATGGTAATCATCACAGTCACATCCACAGGTATTTTCAGCATGCAGCCAATCTGGGCAGGCTGTGTGGACTTACACTGATCAAAGTCAAGCTGCACTGCTGGCTTTAAACGACTGTAATCAATACTCTACTGTCTACTGACTGAACCTGCTGACCTTTAGGAAAACACGCCAATCTCTGAGATCTGTGAGTATTTAATAATTTAAACCTAAGCAGAAAACAGTGGCTTCATTCAATAAAGATGTGAATATTTATCTGCCTATAAGACAGTTTACATTTTATTATCCTGACAAAAGATCAGTCTTTTAATTATGAAGCCATTAGTTTTGTGGGTTTTAATAAAGAAGTACATTAGATACCAAGTATTTGCCAATCACTAGGTGGATGGGGATGAGGTGGGGGTGGGGGTAAAATCAATGCCCAATACAATGTCAGCATGATTATTTAAATTAAATATACAAGACAAAGCTGCCCACATTCCATGTAATCAAGAGCTTTTCTTGCAAATAAAAGACCTAAAACATGTCAAAAACTTTGGTATAGAAATATAATCAATACCAGCTTCCTTTTCCTTTAGAAAGATAGATAAATCTATTAAAATAAGGAATGACATACAAAAAACAAAAAGTATTCAACTATTCCAATTGTATGTGAACTGTTTTATAATTTAAGCCAGTAATATCACTAGCAACAAAAAAGTAATAAAATATTTAAACTACAGTATTTAAAATTAACATAATACCCAATTAAACATAACTAATGATATAACAATATAACAAGGTCTGAGATTTATAATATGAAGTAGCAAAGACATCTATATATAAATATGCACATTACAGATACTTTGTTACTGTATCATTTCAATATAAAAAAATGTTTCATTTTCTTTGTGAAATCTCTTGGCAGGGCTTAAACATTACATTTACTTTTTTCTCCAAACTAGTTCCCAGCCAAATAAAATGCATAACTTGTTTTCTGATCATTTTATTTACCTTTATTTCATTATGTCTATACTATATTTCTAAAATAATATAAATACTGTTTATCAAGAACTGAAGGCAATAATCAAACTGTACATTTTCCTGAGCTGCACTCTATGATGTAGCCATTAAAAATACATGAATTATTTAACAATTATTGGGAACACAGATGGTTCAAAAGCAAAAGGACACTGATTTGGATGTGACACAACTCAATACCTAAGTCAGAGTCTCAACAGGCTCCGTCCTACAGCAAAGGAAGCCAGCAATGTCTGACACACAACCCATCTCCAAGAATGCAATAGTCTTACCCCAGGTATAAAGGTAAACACATTGTATTTTTGATTTTTTATAGAATTCCTGGGATGTTTTTCTTCACACTTTTCAGGACATCCAAGCCATACTGTGCGAGCTTTCAGTTCTTTCTTTCTTTGACAAATATTTACCAGCCAATCACAGCAACTGTATGAAACAAAAGATACATATTGTGTACTTTTTTTTTTGCTTTCTAAAAAAGTTCAAACTAATTGTACACATTTAGAGCCAATATTGATTATTTCTGTATTTATCAGACACTAATAGCACACCTAATGCTAATCTGTGGGGTTTTTCTTATAACAGGTTGGTTACACAAATTTAAATTTGACATAAAAATACAAAGTCTTATATAAATATACAATGGCTTCTAGAATCCCAGGGGAATTATCTTTCTGTTTAGACACTCTTACTGGCAAAATAAAACCATTAATATTCTGAAGCAGTCAATGCTCTGTATGTTGAGAAAAGGCATAGCTATAGGTTACCCACTGGTAATTCCCAATATACCATTCAATGATAAAAGTCCTTAGATTTCAATTAATCCAGGATGTGACTCATTCTCTGAAGTAATAACCACTTTTTCCACTCTTAAAAAATGACTTTTCCAGTAGTATTAACTAATGCAATATTAAGACTTACAGCTCAGGCCAGGCATGGTGGCTCACATCTGTAATCCCAGCACTTTGGGAGGCCAAAGCAGGCAGATCACCTGAGGTCAAGAGTTCGAGACCAGCCTGACCAACATGGTAAAACTCTGTCTCTACTAAAAATAAAAAAATTAGCCAGCTGTGGTAGCAGGCACCTGTAATCCCAGCTACTCAGGAGGCTGAGAAAGGAGAATAGCTTGAATCTGGGAGGCAGAGGTTGCAGTGAGCCAAGACAATGCCACTGCACTTCAGCCTGGGCAAGCCTCCATCTTAAAAAAAAAAAAAAAGATTTACAGCTCAATCCAATATTTAAAGAGAAACAAATGTTTCCTGTGATATTCTAATGATAAAAGCTTGACTGTATTTCCACATAGCTCTCTTCATCTAGGCAGTAAATATTTTAATTTTAAATTTACCCTGTTCCAATAGTGTCTGGGTTTCAGGAGCACTCTTCCCCTTCTTGGTCATCTAAACCATTATTTGGGGGTGGAGAGTATAGAGTTTCTAGTAAAGTAACTTTTCTTAAAATACTTCAGAAAATGACGAAAAGGTATCAAATTCATCTCTTTTAAGCACAAAACAATCATGAACTTAAACTTCAGTATTAACATCTTGGTTTAATTCAAATTTTCAAAATATAGAGAAAGACTCAGAATGGCTTATTAAAGGAAGTTGTTAAATCTCACCTTCTAATTATATTCAAGGCTAGAATAGAAAGCCTGCTGTATAAGTCATATATTCTTCATTTCTGTGACAAAGGAAGCTTAAAAGTTAACAAAAAATTTTGCATAAAAATGACAGCATACGGCTGATTATAAAATGAGGCTGACACATCAGAGCTCCATCACAGAACTGCTGTCTCCCACGCTGGAGTGCCACATCCTTACTACAATCGTAATGCTCTCATGCTTTAGAAATCACTTTACAAATACTGAAAACTTACAGGTTTCAGTATTTGAATTTATCAATTTGAATATATGAAGTAAACTTCATAAATCTCCCACAGTAGCATACCTTATGAGGCCGCATGTGTGTGTGTCTCAACTGAAGTTGGTACTATCCCTATGAATATTCATCTAATTCTCAGCTATGCTGGGAAGACCTTCACATTGAAAGTCAGAGGTTGGTTTTTCGGAGGCTGCCCATCCCTAACAGGGACTGTTCCAGCATGAGAAGGACTGCCAAGCACTGCTCCCTTAATCAGCACTCTCTCACGGGGCTGATGCTCTGCCATGGGGATAGCCAAGGAAGCCAGCTCCCCCCACCCTTATTCTAGAACTTCCACCGCAGCACACAAAGACTGAGCTTTGCAAGAATGGAATATCTTAGCACTGCCATCATCACTTTTGAAACAATAAACCCAAACACCTCCAAACTGAAAGCATACTTTCAAGTCCACAACAGTTATAAATCAGGGTGGTATTAAAGTGATTTAAGATTATCAAAACAAGTATGTTCACCATTACTATTTCTTGGTAAGGTAGGAAAGGAAATGGTCAAGTAGATTTCAGTAAAATGATGATAATATTTGATCTGCTTATGCTTGAATGAAAGAAAAATTAAATAAGGCTTCAAATAAAAAAGAGTAAGTTTTCAATGACTATTTCTCTCACCTTACCTGTTGCTTGTGTCCAGTTCGAACGCTCTCACATGCCTCCTTCCCTCCAGCACCCCCACTGTGGTGCCACGCAGACTGCGACTGCTCTGTGCTCTCCTCCACTCTATGAGTAGCCTTCCCCTCATAGGGGAAGGAGGGGCTCATGGGCACTCCTTCCCCAAGTCCTCCCACCAACAGCAGCTATAAATCATCACTCTTTTACCTGGTGACAGCACACACTCCCAGTGCCAGGAAAATCCTAGTTATGTTACCTAAGAATTACCATCTCAGACACCTGCAACTACACTATACTGATGCCGGACTCCCACATTACATAGTTGAGAAAACTGGAAGTCCCACAGGCAAGTGACTTCTCTGAGACTAAACCACTAGTTAACGGCAGAGATGAAACGAGAGCCTGGATCTCAACCCCCTACCACATCAGTATCATGTCCATTCACTGAGCTGACAACAGGCAGAGGCCAGCTCTTATTCAAGTTCATGCACCACCTTTCCTCAGCCCAGGCATGGCACCACAGCCATTCAAGAGATGATGAAAAAAAAAAAATGAATCACTTGTGAGCAGGCAACAAAACACAATGGAAAAACATGGACTTTAAAGTCATGTTTTTGGAAACAATCACCAGCAAGTGACCCTACGGAAGCTCCTTGGTCTGAGTCTTTGTTCGCTCATCTGCAAAGCACTGACGAAAGTGGACTTAATACATTACGAAAGCGCAGCACAATGCCGCCCACGGAGGAAGCCCCCAAGGCCTCAGTCTTCACTCTCCTGCTTCCCAACATCCCACTCAAAAGGTCACCCTCCTCACAATAGTAACTTGGGCACAGAGAGTAGCCAGGCCTGGACTGTCCAAATGAGCATCCATTGGCTCCATGTGGCAACCTGCATTTCAATTAATTAAAATTAAATAAAACTTATAATCCAGTTCCCTCAGTCACATTAGCCACATCTCGAGAGCTCAGTGGGCACCCGGGCTAGTGGCTACCATAGTGGACATCACAGATGGAGAATATTCCATTACTGCAGTGAGTTCTACTGGACAGCACTGGCATCAACAGAGCACACTGCAAGCTGGGTCACAGGTGCAAGACAGGCTTCAAATGAACACATTTCTCTTCAGCATTTCAAATAGAGCAAAAGTCTTCAAGAATGGAAACAGATATGAATTTTTGCTCTACGACACATAATTATCTACTCTGACGTTCTAGTATACAAAAGTCAGACAAATTCAAAATGAAAAATCAAATATTTACATCTAAGTATTTGAAAAGATACATATAAAATTTAGAAAATGTAAACTTTATAGCATTATCTGATATTAACACGTTCTTCCAGACAAAAGATACTATAAATGCAAGACCACTGTCTGCAAAACATGAGCATTGTAAACAACAGCAGCAACAGAAACCTTAACGTCAACATCACTGTCAGCAACTACATGAACTAATGCCTCACTGACATCACTCTTCTTTAGAAACTCTAAATTACATGCCCGCTGCTAAAAACATATATATTCAACATTTTACTCGGTTTTTCCTCTATAATCCTGTACCAGAAAATCTAAGATGCCTAGACTTTGATGATACAATTACATTATTCATATCACTGTGCTACTAACACCTGTTAACATGTAAAAATGTTATTACTAATAATTTTATTGTGTACAGACAGAATAAAGTAGTGGTTAAGACGCCACTACACAAAACTGAACGAATACACTCGCAACAGGCGTGAGGTGTGAAAGGCCTGCAGGTGTGCCAGAACTGCCCTTGGATCACGCAGCCAGAAACCACTACGTGGGGGAGTCAGGCGACTTCCACGCTGGGAGTAAAGGGCATGAGTCCCAAGGATACAGAAACACTGTAACGAAAACGGTAAGGTTAAGCCTCACTGAGTAGTAGAGCTAAAAGGGGAAAATGAAATATGGGGAATTTTTTGAGGACAAAAATGTGAGGAAGGCATACTGGTAAATACTGCAAAACAAGAGAGAGCAGCAAACAGAAGTCCTTCGGAGACAGCAACTGGGAGCTTTCCTCAATAGCATTTCTATGTATGCAAAATAATTTCTAAATTATTGATTATTCAGAAACATTTTCCCCTCTATATTTAAATTGCCTTACACCATCAAGTCCAGCTGAAACTAAATCCAGTAGTGTACAAGTTATACTTTTTTTCTTAAAATGTTTTAGGATTAGCAGCTTTTCATAAAATGCCTCTATAACCAAATCACAACATTAAACAAAGCATTTTAACACATCAAGAGCCTATCTTCTAAAATTTTAACTAGTCACAATTAAATAATTCCCATAGTTTTTGCCTCCTTTCTCTCCACCCCCCAAAAATTAGACAATTATTATATCCAATTTAAAAGCAACACAATGCTAATGTCTTCTTAAAAGATGACATGCTTCTGTGCCCCCAACGTCTGCCAATTAGCTGAGGACGTTAGAACTAGGAATGATCCCAGCATTTGATACCTCCCCTCCCTTCTTATGGAAAGGCCATTCACTGGCTCCACTTTCCTAAGGACAAAGTGATTTTTGATAACAGGTGAAATGTAAATCTCGTGAAAAAGACAGTAACCCAGACCAGAGAACTATCAATGTGCCTCACAACAGCTTACAGAAAGGTGCATTCACCCGCAGGAAAAAGATTCCGAGTTGTGAAAGACAGAAATCAGAACAATTTTTCCAAGTGTCCAAGTTGGGGTTTTTGTCAAATAAAAATGAGAAAGCAGGTCTCAAGCCATGAAGAAATTAAAGCCTACTCGCTCAGTCTTTTAATAATCATTTTAAAATGATCCTTACTACTTACAGGATCTACAAATAGAAATACACTGAAATATTTACAACTCATTAATATGAGTTACAATCTACCTGTATTGCAATATTCCAAACATTTTCCTCCTGCAGTTAAACTAATTGTATAAATCTTCTATTCTTTGAGCCACCAAATAATAATGTTAGTAACAATGAATTTTATAATGCCTGGTTATTTGGGAAATTAAAAAGTAGCAAACATTGACAACTGAAAATTGATAAGAAATAAATAAACAAAACTAATCTACTTGCTAAATGTATAGTTTGATTCTCTATGGTGCAGGGTTTAATTTCCATAACCATTTCTCAGTGTAGTAGATATCTTTTGAACAAGAAGAGCACGACAATACCTCAGGTTGCCTCTCATCCCATATAGCAGTAGGACATTCCTTAGCACCACACAGACTGATTACAGGCTGCCAAGATGGCTCAGCTAGCTTTTTCCACATGATCCCAATTTATTAAGATAAAGACTTTCAGCCTGGGCAACACAGAAAGACCCTGCCTCTATAAAAATAAAGTATCCAAGTGTGGTGGCACATGATTACAGTCCCAGCTACTCGGGAGGCTGTGCTGAAAGAACTGCTTGAGCCCTGGAGGTCAAGACTGCTGTGAGCCATAATGGCACCACTGCACTCCAGCCCGGGTGACAGAGCGAGATCCTGTCTCAAAAAGAAAAAAATAAAAAATAAAAGATAAAGACTTTATAGACAAACCTAAGATATTTTACTAAGCTGTTTTAACTCCCCCAAACACGGATGTTTTTGCTGCTACCATCTACATTTTCAAATATATTCTTAATATTCTCCTTAAGAAAAGGAGTATATTACAAGTAAAACCTAAAATTTGGCTGTTATGTTCCATTTGGTAAAAACAAAATCATGTGAAAAACCAGAAAAATTCAATAATGTATTTAACACT
Organism: Papio anubis; assembly: GCF_008728515.1. Lineage (NCBI taxonomy): Eukaryota > Metazoa > Chordata > Mammalia > Primates > Cercopithecidae > Papio > Papio anubis. The sequence goes on along the minus strand of NC_044994.1, from coordinate 71,037,793 downwards.
ATGATGAGACTGAGAACACTCTGAAGTTCACAATTCTTGTTAACTACCTGACTAGTACAGTACTGGTATGGTACTGTTACTAATACGGCCAAATAAGTACCACTTCCAAAACACACAGGGTCTGTTAAGAGTCCCCACCATGACCACCACACTGTCCATGTCCCCAGCACTGCACCCATCAGTGCCCAGTTCCCATTTCCTCTATGAACGTCCCGCAGTCTCCCCCAGTACCCAGTGATTTCCCACACACACTAAAAACCACCTAACAGCCTGGACACAGATTCTCAACCTTCTCAACCCAATGATCTCCACGGTAATGTCCCTCTAGGATGGGGAGACCAGGCATTTACCACAGAGCTATTCCACTTCAAAGACGGCAAATCAGGATCTTATTCGGGCCACACCTCCATGTCCTAGCAATTTTTCCAGTTCAGAAAGCAAAAAGGAAGGGCTTTAGGTCACCAGGTTGGGACCTGGTTCATTTCTGGGCTGGCCCTTACCTGTCACAAAAGGGACTCTTTCGGTTCTTGGCTGTAAACAGTGGTGAGAACACCCACCTTCTTTAAGAAGGGAACATATGGACCACAGAAGAAAAGCACTTAGCCTTTCCCCACACAAATTCAGAACACTTGCTTCTCAGCCACTCCCACAGCCAGTAAATTGGTAGCAGTCAACCCTCTGCCCCTACAAACTTATCAATTCCCATCGTCGTGGGGACCTACCTCACCACAACTCCCCACACCACACTTCCTCAGCTCTGTCATCACCCAGGCTCTTCCCCGATGGATACATCACCGTAAATTTATGCCTAGTTCAATACAAATTATTATTGATTTTCTTTTGCTGATTATTGATGATCTCTACCAAAGCATGACCAAATTTTCCCATTTTTTTCAGCCCTCGTCTGAATCCTAATCATATCCTTACTCAATTGACCTGATGTTACCAATTGAGAATAAAAGTCACAGTCACCACCACTATTTCATTCTTCCTCCCCTAGTTTTCCTCCTGCCAAAAAGGATGGACATTATTCTTCCTTTCCAATACATCCTCTTTCCAAAGGTGTCACCTCCTTATTCTTCACAGAGCTACACCACATGTCTCCCAACCTTTTCAAGAACATCATCCTTCTGTGTGGCTTCCACTATCACCACGATGACAAGGACTCTGCAGCTTACATCTCCAAAGCCTGCTTCTGGGTCTAACAAAACTATGCATTGGACCACTTCTCCTGCCAATGCTTTGGTTTGTTTCTTAATACAAGATAGATTTCTTTAAAAAAAAAAAAAAAAAAGTTATCTGGTTTAGTTAAGTAGGATCTTTAAAAAACCCACAGTCCATATCTGCTTAATGCTGCAATACTGCCAGCTCCTGCCTGGGAAAGAACAAGGTGATGGTGCCGCTTCTCAACGCCACTGCACAATGCTGTACGTTCTAGCCAGCTCCACAAGGCAAGGCACACAGACCATAAAGGAAGAAGTAATACCACTGCTATTTGCAGATGGCATGACTGTCTTTATAGATTACAAGAAATCTACAAAACCACTCTTACCACCAGTGAGTTCAGCAAGGTTATAGGATAAAGGATCAAACATACAAAATCAACTGTATTTCTATACACTAGCAATGAAAATGTGGAATCAAAAATTTTAAATACCAAACCATTTACAATCACTACAAAAAAATACTTAGGAGTAAATCTAATATTTGCATGCCGAAAACTACAAAACGCTGGTGAAAGAGATCAAATTATCTCCAAATAAAATGGAGCAAAAGGTACCATGTTCATGACCTAGAAGACTCGACATAGGAAACATGTCAGTTCCCCCCCCCAAACTAATATAATACACAGGTTCAACACAAGTCCTAACAAAATCCTAGTAAGGATTTTGTAGATATGAAGAAGATTATTCTAAAATTTATAGGGGAAGGCAAAGGAACTAGAATAACTTAAAGATTTCTGAAAAAGAAGAAGAAGAATCAGCCTACCCACGTTAAGACTTTCCATAAAGCCACAGTACAGCACACTGTGTGGTACTGGCAGGAACTGACACACTGACGAGATGGAGAAGAGAACAGAACCAAGGTCACAGAGAGCCCCGCTCATGTACAATCAAGTGGTATTAGAACATCTGGATACACACTGGCTAAAAAATGAACTTTAATCTAAATCTCTCACCTTACCAAAAAAATTTTTTTTAAATATTCAAACATAAAGCTATAATACACATACAAGAAAATCTTCAACAAAGAGTTTTGTGAAATTCTTACTATGATACCAAAAGCACAATTCACAAAAGTAACAAAAGCAATAAATCAGACCTCACCAAAATTAAAAACACTGGATACACCGAAATCTCTCTGAATCTCAACGGATGGAAAGACAAGATACAGACTGGCAACATGGTGAAACCCTGTCTCTACTAAAATACCCACACAAAAAAACTTATCCAGGCATGGTGGTGGGCACCTGTAGTCCCAGCTACTCGAGAGGCTGAGGCAGGAGAATGGACCCAAGAGGCGGAAGTTGCAGTGAGCCAAGATACAGCCACTTCACTCCAGCCTGGGCAACAGAGCAAGACTCCGTCTTAAAAAAAAAGAAAATATGTCCAACTACATATCTGACAGAGGACCCATAGTTAGAATATGTAAAGAACTCTCCAAATTCAACAAGAAAAAAAAATAATCAAACACCACAACTAGAAATTAAAGATGGAAAAACATTTACTTAATAGAGTACACAAATGGCAAAAAGATATCCAACCTCACTAGCATTAGGAAAATGGAAATGAAAAACACAATCAACCATCACTCCACATCTACTAGAACAGCTACAATCAAAAGCAGTGACAACACCCAATGTTGGCACAGACGAAAATAAACTGGATCTCTCAAATACTGCTAGTGCAAATGTAAAATGGTACAGCCACTCTGGGAAATAGTTTGGCAGTTTCTTAAAAAGCTAAATATACAGCCGGGCCCAATGGCTCACACCTGCATTCGCAACACTTTGGGAGGCCAAGACGGGAGGATCACGAGGTCAGGAGATCGAGACCATCCTGGTTAACACAGTGAAACCCCATCTCTACCAAAAATACAAAAAATTAGCCGGGTGTGGTGGCGGGCGCCTGTAGTCTCAGGCACTCGGGAGGCTGAGGCAGGAGAATGGCGTGAACCCAGGAGGCAGAGCTTGCAGTGAGCCAAGACTGCGCCACTGCACTCCAGCCTGGGCGACAGAGCGAGACTCTGTCTCAAAAAAAAAAAAGCTAAGTATACACCGACCATACAACCCAGCAGTGAAGTTGCTGGACATTTGTTCCAGAGAAATGAAAACTTATGCCCACACACACACAAACGTACACAATTGTTCATGGCAGCCTTATTTCTAACATCCAAAAAATTGAAACAACCTATACAACAGCTTGGATGGCTCTCACAGCATTATGTTGAATGAAACAGGCCAACCTCAAAAAACAAATCACATAATACAGATATCACTACAATATGGAAAAAAATAGAAAAATTTTTAAGTATCACATATTGAGTAATTTCAGTTATGTAACATTCTTGATATTAAAACGAGATGGAGAATCGATGAGAGGTTTCCAAGGCCAGGGGTCAGAGGGACGGGAGTGGCTGTGGCACGGGAAGCTCCCTGTGGGGTTGGAATGGTTCTGCATCTTGGCTGCAGTGGTGATTACACAGATCAACACCTGATGAAATCACAGAGAACCGCACGCGCGCGCACACACACACACACACACACACACACTGTGCCAAGGTAAGTGTCCTGGTTTCATATTATAGTTATATAAGATGTAACCACTGGGGTAAACTGGGTGAAAAATACAAGAAACTTGATATGGTTTGGCTGTGTTCCCACCCAAATCTCATCTTGAATTTAGCTCCCACAATTCCCATGTGTTGTGGGAGGAACCCGGTGGGAGGTGATCGAGTTATGGGGAAGGGTCTTTCCTGGGCTGTTCTCGTAATAGTGAATGAGTCTCACGAGATCTGATGATTTTAAAAACGGGTTTTTCTACACAAGCTCTCTTTGCCTGCTGCCATCCACATGAGATGTGACTTGTTCCTCCTTGTCTTCCACCATGATTGTGCGGCCTCCCCAGCCATGTGGAACTTTGAGTCCAACGGAACCTCTTTCTTTTGTAAATTGCCCAGTCTCCAGTATGTCTTTATTAGCAGTGTGAAAATGAACTAATACAGGACCCGTCTATACCATTTTTGCAATTCCTGTAACTCTCTATTTCCAAATTCAAAATTTAAAAAAAAAAATTATTTTTAAAGTAAAATAATGACAATATATGCCATGCAAACATTAATCAAAAAAAGCTGATATAGTTTTATTGAAATTAGACAAGTCTTCACAAAGCATTTTTAAAGATAAAAGAGGGCATTTAAAGACAATAAAAGGTCAAGTGAATAGGTTAATAATCCTAAATGTGCATCATCTAATAACACACTCCAAAATTAACCAAAAGAAATAGACACATCCACAGTGATGTTTAGAAACTCATGAAGTCTCTCAGTAACTGACAAACAAGCAAACCATGAACAGCAACAGATTTGAACTAGACAACCAACAACTATGATTTCACGGACATACAGAGCAGTGCACTTAACAACTGAAAAATACAAATTATTTTTAAATACACAAAGAAAATTTGCTACAAGTTGTCTATATGATGAACCATAAAGCGAGTCTCAACACATTACAAAGACTGTAATTTTTATTTTATTTTATTTTATTTTTTGAGACAAAGTCTCGCTCTGTTGCCAGGCTGGAGTGCAGTGGCATGATCTCGGCTCACTGCAACCTCTGCCTCCTGGGTTCAAGTGATTCTCCTGTGCCTCAGCCTCCCGAGTAGCTGGGATTACAGATGCACACCACCATGCCCAGCTAATTTTTGTACTTTTAGTACAGACAGGGTTTCACTATGTTGATCAGAATGGTCTCAATCTCTTGACCTCGTGATCTGCCTGCCTCAGTCTCCCAAAGTGCTGAGATTACAGGCGTGAGCCACCGCACCTGGCCCGCTTTTTTAAATTATAAGGAAATGGCCTCATGATATTCAGATACAAATCAATTACAAAAAGATAACTGCAAAAAACAGGTCAGGCATGGTGACTCATGCCTGTAACCCTGGCACTTTGGGAGGCTGAGGTAGACCACTTGAGCTCAGGAGTTCAAGACCAGCCCAGGTAACATAGCAAGACCTGGTCTCTATTTAAAATGATAATAATTATAATAAGTTAACTAGAAAAAATCTCTAACTTTGGAAATTAAGCAACATAGTTCTAAATTAAACATGGATTTAGAGTAGAAATGACAATGGAAATTAGAAAATATTTGGGCCTGGGTACGGTGGCTCACACCTATAATCCCAACACTAAGGGAGACCGAGCCAGATCTAGTAGATGGGATTACAGGCACTCACCATCTCACCCAGCTAATTTTTGTATTTTCAGTAGAAATGGGGTTTTGCCATGTTGTCCAGGCTGGTCTCGAACTCCTGAGCTCTAAGTGATCCGCCCGCCTTAGCCTCCCGAAGTGCTGGGATTACAGGCATGAGCCACCACACCCGGCCTCCAGGTTTTAACCATTAAAACTTCTCATAAGATAATTAATTTGGCTCTCCTTTCTTTTCATATTAGCACTGTTTGGCTTTGATTAATGTACTAATAATCTGCATGATATCATTTAAGGAATATCTCCTTGAGTTTTTATATTAATAAACACCCTGAGAAGGCCACAGCATCACTTAGGATTCCACAGAGGGTGCTTAAGCTGAGTTTAACTGCGAGGAAACACAAAACAGAATGTGAAACATTCTGTATAATAACTGATCTTCATTCATTCAAAATGTCAATGGAATGAAAGATAAACACTAAACTACTACTCCAGATTAAAAGACACTAAAAAAGCATGCCACCTAAATGTGACATGTGATCATACCCAGTACTAGAGAAAATAAGGATACAAAGGACATTACTGGGATGATAGACAACATTGAAATATAAATTTAAAGTAGATACAAAGCATTGTATCAATATTAAATTTCCTGAATTTGATAACTGCACTAAGGTTACATAAGAAAATACCTATTTCTTAGAAAATACACACTGAAGAATTAAGAAGAGGAATGAAGTAATCAACCTAGTCTGAAATGACTCAGAAAAATAAGAAGATGTAAAAAGAATAATAAATGTAGCAAAATACGGGAAAAACACAGATGAATGTGAGTAAAAGATACACAGGAGGAATATAGGGCCATATCTAACTTTTGGGAAGAAAAAGAAATACCATTTATAAATGCTGATAGAGCAACCAGGATTAATTCTATCATGCATTAGCTATAAAGTCACTAATTTTCTCCAGCTTTTTTTTTTTTTTTTTGAGACAGAGTCTCACTCCATTGCCCAGGATGGAGTACTGGGGCTCGATCTCAGCTCACTGTAACCTCCACCTCCCAGGTTCAAGTGATTCTCCTGCCTCAGCCTCCCTAGTAGATGGGATTACAGGCACTCACCATCTCACCCAGCTAATTTTTGTATTTTTAGTAGAAATGGGGTTTCGCCATGTTGTCCAGGCTGGTCTCGAACTCCTGAGCTCAAAGTGATCCGCCCGCCTTAGCCTCCCGAAGTGCTGGGATTACAGGCATGAGCCACCACACCCGGCCTCCAGGTTTTAATCATTAAAACTTCTCATAAGATAATTAATTTGGCTCTCCTTTCTTTTCATATTAGTACTGTTTGGCTTTGATTAATGTACTAATAATCTGCATGATATCATTTAAGAAATATCTCCTTAAGTTTTTATATTAATATAGCTAATAAGTATATTAGAAGCTAAGCTTATAAGTAAGCTTAGCATATAAGGAAATTAGGTAGCAACGGATAACAAACCTGGTACAGAGGAACTTCCAGCCATCACAGACAAACCACTCCAGTCCTCTTTTCCTTTGCATTATCCTGGCCCGTGGTAAGGTATGGTAATCACTTTCCTCATTCTCAAAGCCTTCTTCAGACATCATTAGTGGCATTTCATCCAAATGCGCAGACTCATCCTCCAGCTGGTACCTAGTTAGAGTAAAAACAGATTGCTGAGACAGGCCAAGCAGGCTTCTTTACAGTGTGTTTCATTTAGGGACAGTATTTCCTCAAATTAGGCTGTCTTCAGCTGAGGTAACGCATTATAAATAAGACTGCAGAGGCTGCTTTCTTTTGCAAAGGAATGTTGGCTAAGGTAAAAAAGCTGCCAGCGAGGCCTGTGCTAGCTGTTAACTGTGCTGTGAGCGTACTCCTGGAGGCATCTGTGGTGCGGATGGCCAGGCTGACAGCACAACTGATGCTGCTCAACAGCTCCTCACTGCACTTGATCCAGTCAGAAAACACCACTCTTCTGAAACATGACTATAGCAAAGAATGTTCACTCCAAGCAACATCTAAACACTCTATGTTACACAACTTTACATCATCAGCCAACATTCTAGAAGTGACTTTCAACAATATGTACCTATCTGTATCTGAAAAGTATCAACATCATCCTTTGGTTTGCTGACAGACTTGATAATCTTTGGGGAATGATGCTATGTCCCATTTATTCTGTTATTCTCTTCACTAAAACGTGCTATTCAATGAAAAAAATCTCAACAACCAGCACACCTTTTAAAGCTCAACAATCTTCTTGATTCCAAGAAACAGGCGGCCTATCATCAAAACTGTTCCTTTTATCCCTCCTCAATCACAAACATAATTTATCTTTAAAAAATAAAAACTTACCTTTTTGAGAACAATTTGTCAGAAACGATAATGGTGATTCAACAAGTGCTATCTTACTGAATTCTGCATCAAGTATTTGTGGAGGCATTGTCACAATGTGAAAAATACGAGAGCAGACTTGTGGGTTCCTCTCTGGGATAAAGGCAGTCACTTATATTGAAATCTTTTTTCACATTCTCTAAATTCCACATAGAAGACAGCTAAAACTAACCAAAACCCACCACTAAAACATAAATAAGGGACAGAGATAGTACCATCCTTAATTGACACATAAGGAGAAAAGTAAGTATTCCAAACCAACAAAGCCAGGTCCAGAGTCCAGTCTGGATCACAGCCAGGCAGCTCAGGGGCAGAACAGGACTGGGGGCCCTAGCAATGGCAGACCATGGATAAAAATTATACCCAGACAGAATCTACCCTGAGAGCAACAGGTCTGTGATCACAGCACTGGTTACTGGGGGACCTACAGGAGGGTGCACAGAGCTTGGGTAGTAAGGCATCAATGTCGGGGGCAGAAGTCCACATGGGAAGAAGGATGCACCTCTTGGAAGGCTTGTTGGTGAGGGGAAGAAAAGGAGCAATAAGTGGAAATTAAGAGTTCTTCAGAAACGAAAAATAGGAATCAAACACATAAGCAGGCAATTCTAGTACCTTCTGCTAAAGTGCAATTTAGAGATAGGTCACTATTGTGGAAGACTTTTCTTTTTTCAAGAGAATACTGTGAGTCTCAGGAACCCAGTCATGCAGTCCTCACTGCCTAGAAAACTCAAAGAGAAACAGCACGTTGTAAGTACCCAGAGGCCAAAAGGCATGGATGATGTGAAGGTAAGCGCATGCAGTGGCCGAGTATACACGTCATGTACGATGGAATCATATTTCTGACCACGACCTGGCATATTTCATTCCTAGTAATTCTTCCTCTTTTCAGACCTCCAACTGATGGGCCTGACGTGCACAGTTTCCAGACAAGGGCAGCTTAGCTCCAGGCGCCTAAAATAGGCTCTGAAGTCCAGTGCAGAGTTCCTGCCAAAGTGAAGACTCTATCTGCACTGCACGCAATATGCTGAGTGCAGACTCCAGAAGAAACCCACCCTTTCTAGCCACAGCCCCAGCAAAGGGGGCTCTTGCAAAGCAGAATGTTTTTTCTGTTTTCCGTTTTGTCTCTCCTAGCCCTCCCAGGGCTACCCTGTAGTCACCTCTATGAGAGCAAGGGAAACAGGAAGACGGGCTCCTGGAGTCCAAACAGGATGTGGACATCCCTGGTAGTTCTCTCTTTTCTCACACAACTTCTCCCTGAGAACTACCCCAGTCAGGTAGACTTTCACAACAACACGAAGGGTTAAAACTCTGAGAGAAAACCCTGACTTTCAGAAAGCATAAAGCTGAGAAAAAACAACCCTGGAAACTGGAGACGTGGGATAAACCAGAGAGCGGAGAAAGCTGGACAAGGGATGCCCTAATTCTGTATATGAATCAACAGAAGTCCCAGGCTCACCCCCAAGCTGCAAAAATGTGCCCAAACCCAAATAAGCACAGGACAGGCTCTGGGAACTACTCAGGTCCTACACAACAGGCCCTGACAAGCACTAGTGGGCAGCTGATGGCCTGGTCAAGGCTTTGCAACTGAACTGACATGGCAACCACCACCCACTGGTGGTGAAACAGAACTAGGGGTCGAAACCTACCCAGGTCAATGCACTGCTAAAACAAAACATTCTTCAAAGGATTATGAGACCCAGAGTCCCTCAACACAATATTCAAAATGTCCAGGATACAAGCCAAACTTACTCAACATACAAAGTAATAGGGAAATATGGCCAATAGTCAAGAGAAAGAACAACCAACAAACGCTACTTGCAGTATGAAAAACATATTGGAGTTTTAAAGCAGCCATTATATCCATGCTCCATGAGATAAAGCTGAACAGTCTTGAAGTGAATAGAAAAACAGAAGTTCTTTTTTTTTTTTTTTTTTTTTTTTAATACTCTACAAGTATCCTAGGGTAGATAGAAATTCTAAGCAGATGGGGGAGGCGGTGTGTGCACACGCACCCACGCATACACACTATTTATCTATATTTCTTTATATATGAAAAGGTCTAACATGTATGCACGTCATTAGAATACCAGAAAAACTGAGGCAGAAAAATATGTGAAGAAAAAATGGATAAACACTTCCCAAATCTGTTGAAAGAAATCTACTAAATAAAAAAGACAGCAAACTAAAAACAGCGTGCAGTCAACGATACCTACATAAAGATACATCATAAACTACTAGAAGCAAAGATGAAGGAAAAAATCTTGAAAGCAGCCAGAGAAACACAACTCATTACATATAGAGGAACATGAATTCAAATGCCTGTAAATTTCTCATGGAGAAAAATGGAGGCCAAAGCACAGTGGAACTTGATGTTTCAAGTGCTAAAAAAAAGAACTGTGAACCCAGAAATCTATATCCAGCAACAATGTCCTTCAGGAATGAAGGAAAAACAAAGATATTCTCAGATGAAAGAAAACTAAGAAAATTTGCTGTCAACAGATCTGCCCTGAAAGAATGCTACAGAAAGACTCACGATGGAGAAAATGATACCAGAAGGAAACACGGAACTTCTAGAATGAAGGAAGAGCAACAGGAAGTTCTTGAAAATATGTATGACTATTAAAAATAAAACGTATTAAATTGTCAGGTTAAGTTTTTAACATAAACAGATGCAAATATATACAAGAAGCCTAACAGGGAAGAGTAGGTGACTCCATAGTTTATACGAGGTGGTAAAATACTAACCTTAAGTAGACAGTGAAAAGTTAGCCATATTATCGTAAGCCCTAGAGTCGGATTTCCCAGCAGAGGCACATAAACATTTTGGGCCACAGAACTCTATTGGGGTGAAGCTGTCCTATGCACATATTTATTCCACAGTATCCCCAGCCTCTATGTACTAGATGCTAGTAGCAGCCCCACACTCACCCCTTGTTGTGGCAATCAAAGATGTTTCCAGACATTGCCAAACATCCCCTGGAGTACAAAAATCACTGCCTAAAGGAAGTACTTTAAATATAATGGTATTTAATATTAAAAGATTAAAAGTAAAAAAAATGGAAAAATAAAGTTAATCACTGCATAATGACATACCAGTCAACAATGGATTGCATATAAAACAGTGGTCCCACTAAGGAAGCTAAAAATTCCTAACACCTGGTGACATCACAGCCATAATAACGTTCATAGTACAATGCATTACTCACATCTTTGTGGTGATGCTGGTGGAAACCAAATCTATTGGGTTACCAGTCATTCATATAAAAGTCTAGCATATACACCTATGTACAGTATCTAATACCTGACAATCATAACTAATGACTATACTATTGGTTTATGTATTTACTATACTATACTATTATTATTTTAGATCGTACATTTTCTATTTATTTTCTTTAAAAGCTAACTGTAAAACAGCCTCAGGCAGGTCCTTCAGGAGGTATTCCAGCAGAAGACATTGTTATCACAGGAGATGACAGCTCTGTGTGTTATTGCCTTCCAGTGTGACAAAATGTGGAGGTGGACGATAGTGATTAGATGATCCTGACCCTATGTAGGCCTAGGCTAATATGTGTGGTTTTGTCTTAGTTTTTAACATTAAAAAAAAAAAGTTTAAGTAAAAATAAACTTAAAAAAAAGCATATAGAACAAGAATATTAAAAAAGAAAATATTTTTGTGCAACAATACAATCTCTTCATGTTTTAAACTAAGTGTTATTACAAAAAAGTCAGTAAGTTTTTAAAAATTAAAAAAAGTATAAAGTAAAAAAGTTGAAGTAAGCTAAAGATTAATTTGCATGCTAAGTGTCCTGTACAGGTGTATGATTGTTTATGTTTTATACTGCATTTTACTATGTTCAGTATGCTTAGATACACAGATACACGATTGTGTCACATCTGCCTGCCGTATTCAGGACAGTAACATGCTGCACAGGTTTGTAGCCTAGGAGCAACAGGCTCTACCATTACAGGCTAGATGTGTAGTAGGCTCTATCATCTTGGTCTGTGTGAGTACACTCTAGAATGGCTGCACAACAATGAAATTGCCAAACATATTTCTGGAGTACAAAACTCAGTATCTAGGGGAAGTATTTTAAGTATTAATGGTATTTAACATTTCTCAGAAGATCACATCCCCATCCTTCAACAACACATGACTGTATATAATGGAAACACTAGTCAAAAGAAAGCTAAGTAGCTATATTAATATAAGACAAACACATCAAAAAAAGAACTGCCTAGCATAAAGAGGAACATAATGAAATAATAAAAGGATCAAATCACCACTAAGATCTAAAAGTCCTAAATATGTATGCACCTACCACCAGAGTTTCAAAACACATAAAGCAAAACTGATACAAGCAGAAGGAAAAATACACAAATCCACAATAGTAACTGAAGACTTCAAAACTCTCAGCCCACTGTTACCACTGTTACTCGACATAGTACTGGAAGTCCTAGCTAGAGCTATCAGACAAGAGAAACATATGGGGGAATCCAAATTGGAAAGGAAATAATCAAATTATCTTTGCTGATGATACGAACTTATATTTGCAAAAACCTAAAGACTCCACAAGAAAACTATTAGAACTGATCAATTCAGTAGTTGCAGGATACAAAATCAACATACAAAAATCAGTAGCATTTCTATATGTCAACAGTAAACACTGTGAAAAAGAACTCAGTTTGTAGTCTTTTATCCCTCACCCTCTTCCCAACCTTTCCCCCTGCATCCCCAAAGTCCATTGCATCATTCTTATGCCTTCACAGAGGACTTTTAAATATGCAAATTCAAACAAGAAGAGACCATGTCTTGCTTATCAAATGTAAAAAAGAATTCTTAACATTCAATATGGCCAAAAGTCTTGGATAAACAGGCACTCTTAATCGCTGGTAAAAGTGGAGAACAATTTTTGAAGATGCATTGAAAGCTTTTTATTTCTGTAATGTAAATAAACTTTAACCAGGGTTTCTCATTATCCCATGGAAATTTAAAATGTGTTCAGTATTTCTCTACAAAGGTAACCACCACTGTGCCGTGATGTTGAAAAAGACCCAAGGAAACACAGCAAAAAGCACAGTATCCATGAATAAATAATTGGTGAAATATACAACGGAATAGAATATTGTCAGTAAAAATAATCACGGAGAAGAACTTTGTTGAAAGTGAATGTGTTAGGAGAAATGGTAGTCACTTCTTTTCACCCCTCTTTTAAACATTCTACTCTACCAATCCAAATGCTACTTGCTGTAGTGTCTCCAGATAATCTTTATACACAACTCCAACCACTATTGACAGCATCACAGAACATCCTTACAACATACAAGTTTCATTATAATTTAGGCAAAAAAAATTACACAATCTGTGAAGTAACAGACCTAAAACATTAATATTTTTCCCTTAAAACGTCATTTTTTTTTCTCTGTATGAGATTGCTTCTTTTAAAACAGTCAACTAGAAAATGAATATTTATACAAAATGCGAATAAAATTCAAAGCACCACATAAATATACTGTAATATAATACACAAAATGAGACTTTTGGTCTTTTTCATTATTTCAACAGTTATGTCTTATTTTAGTAAAAGTCACAATCTTATCAAGTTTAATGCAGGAAACTCAGCACAAGGAGTTCTGAAAGATAAGGAACACAAGCAACATCATGTTTTGTAACCTCAACTCCAGAAATGGAGCCTTTGAACTGGCAAGCAATTTATTCCATTTCCAAGACAATTTTCCTATTGTATTGAAAATTTTACCACAGTATTTAAAAACAGTAAGATGATGAATAATGGATTTTTTCAGAGACAGGAAAAGTGCAGAATCTTAAGTGTCTTTGTTGCCTGGTGTCATACACACTTAATTGGTTTGTCACTCAAGAAAAATCAACGTTTCCAGCAATTAAGTATAATTCTGGGAACATACTTTTAAAATGAGTAAAAACAATTATGAACAAAGACGACAGAATGGATGATACCAAACCCAAGAGCACTGCCATGGTAAGAAACAAGGACAGCTATCTGAACTGCAGCCAAAGGTTTAAAAAAAAAAACAATTAGGAACTCTCAACTCGCAAGTACTGGAAGGCACATAGTTTACATGTATCTAAGTAAAAGTAAATCAACACAATAACTAGCTTTAAAACTTACATTTTATCTTAAATATCTAATAGCCTTATTGTTTCCATTTCGATGAGAAACACTTCTTAGAAGCTAATCGATATTAAAGAAATATATTTAAAACATGTCTAATGCTCAAAGCTTCTTTAAAAATAAACACTCCCCCTTTGCCTGCATGTTAGTAAAGTAGAAAAACAAAGCAAAAAACTAAGTGTTATAAAGAAATGTGCATATTTCCTTCATCAAATACAACTACAAGGTTGAACCGTCATTGATAAGTCATTAGTAAGCAGCAAGCTGCATAAACTAATGAGAAATTGGGACTCTCCCTTCTATAGCAGCAAAGGAGACAAATGGTGCTATGGTTGAAATGTTTTTGTCCCCTCCAAATTCATGTGTTGGAAGCTTAATTCTCAAAGCAACAGTCTTAGGAGATAGTGCCTAATGGGAAGCATTTAGGCCACAATATTTCCACCCTCATGACGCATTAATGCCATCATAAAGAGGGCATATTGCATGGGTTCGCTCTATCCTGCTCTTCCGCCATGTGAGGAAATCACGTTCTTCCTCTCTTGCCCTTCCATCCTCTCCCATGTGAGGACACAGCAAGAAGGTCTCACCAGATGTCAATACCTTGATCTTGGACTTCCAGCCTCGAGAAGTGTGAGAAATAAATTTCTGTTCTTTATAAATTATCTAGTCTCAGATATTCTGTTACAGCACCACAAAATAGACTAAGACACAGGGTAAGATGTTAAAATAAATAAATAAGCCAGCAGATAAATGAATAAAATTAAAGGGATGGCTGCCTGAAAAATACGCCTTGACTTTAGTAGCAAAACGCAGCAAAAGGAACATGGAAATAGTCCCCTAATCTGAGATGTCATTTCCCCCATGGGAATTATATATACAGTAACCTTGGAGCTAATGATTTCTAAAATGTTCTACAAGAAAACTGAACACCAATTTCTTGAAATAAGAAATAATACTGCTATACATAAATTGAGAAAAACTTCTGAATTAGAGTTAATGGTACAATATCCAATGTTATGTAAATGCAAACCCAGAAATTTGAAGCTATATAGCCAATTAGCTCAGGATACATACTTCAGTTACCTAAAATTGTGATGTTCCCTATTATCAACTCTGTCTTCATGCTAATACTATTAGGAGTAAAAAATAAATAAATAAATAAGTAAAACATTTCTATTCTGGCAAGTGTAAATAATTTTTTAAACTTAAAATTATTTTATTTTATACTTTTTTTTTTTTTTTTTTTTGGAAATAGAGCCTTGCTCTGTCTCCCAGGCTGGAGTGCAGAGGTGCAATCTCAGCACACTGTAACCTCAGACTCCCAGGTTCAAGAGATTCTCCTGCCTTGGCTTCCCAAGTAGCTGGGATTACAGGTGCTCGCCATCACATTCAGCTAATTTTTACATTTTTAGTAGAGACAGGGTTTCACCACCTTGGCCAGGCTGGTCTCAAACTCCTGACCTCAGGTGATCTGCCCACCTCGGACTCCCAAAGTGCTGAGATTACAGGTGTTAGCCACCGCACCCGGCCTACATATGCCTTTTAAAGGAAACTCTTATAGAACCGCCAAGAAAATGTCTCTGATTTCAACGAATCCTGGGACTGGACAACCAGATAAATACTGTCTTAAGAATTAGTACTATGTCTTTAAAAAAAAAAAAAAGGCATTTCAATTGTGAACCATCACAGCAAAAGAAGTTTCATTTTTACAACTAGTAAAATATTAGACTATCATAATTATCAAAGTTTTATGATTCATAGAAAATTGTGTATAGACTCTCAGAATGAGAAATCTAACATTAAAAAAAATTGTGTTGCTTCTATCAAGAAACACTAATATTTTACCAATAATCAGACAATAGACATCTGTTCTTAACACTAGTATCTTTCAATGCTAAAACTTAACTATTAGAAGATTGCAAATGCCTCTGGGCAGGGCCAACAGTCACACTGCTGGCAAAAGCAAAGAAAAACTAATAACGGACATGGATGAACAAAACAATGCTTAATGTCATTCATTCTTCATTTAACTGCAAAGATAATTTGAATGACACCACCATCACTTAAAACACAAAAATGGGAAACACCAATTTAACAAATACCTTATTTTCACCCAGATGTTAACAATGCGAAGGAGAAATCAATGTCTCACATGACTTTGTAGAAAACAGACTTAACAAGTAATTGCATTCCCAGTGAACTATGAGTTACTATGTGTGACACACATCATTTTGTTTACTTAATGACATATGAAAACAGTAACATCCTCATCCTTGATGATAATAAAGGCAATGTGCTACTGAATGTTTTAATCTTCCTTAACCATATGATATGGTTTGGATGTGTGTCCCCTGCAAATTTCATGTTGAAATGTGATCCCCAATGTCAGAGGTGGGGCCTAGTGGGAGATACTGAATCATGGGGTAGGGGTGGTCCCCTCATGAATCCCCATGGTGATTGGTAAGTGAGTTCTCACTCAGTTCACGTGAGATCTGGTCGTTTATAAGAGTCTGGGACCTCCCATTCTCTCTTGCTCCCTTTTGTCATGTGACATGCTGGCTTCCCAATACCTTCCACCATGACTGTATACTTCCTGAGGCCTCCCCAGAAGCAGATGCCAGCACCATGCTTCCTGAAAAGCTTACAGAAGCATGAGCCAATTAAATCTCTCTCTTTTTTTTTTTGTAAATTACCCGGCCTCAAGTATTATATTTCTTTATAGCAATGCAAAAACGGACTAACATCATACTCAAATCACATCTAATTCTTCCCTTGGAAATTTTTATAAAATATAAGCCCAATCATGAAATTTTTTATACGTTTTAACAACTAACCAACATTATCTTTTAAATATACTGTGTTCTAAAGTAGTATGATTATAATAAAAATAATTCCACTTCAAGGGAAACCTGAGAACTTCTAAAATACAATAACTACAGTTCTTTATACATAAGAGCAAAATGTCATTTTCATATGGTCAAGGAAGGAAACTTTCAAAGCTTACAAAGGGAAGTAAAGCTCATATGAAAGCTGTTTTTCTAATAACTATTTCGTTTTCAACTGCCAATGTGGATATCTAGGCTACATAATGTAAAATTCTGCTTCTGGTAAATTAAGACAATACACTAACTTACATTTCTTTTTTTTTTTTTTTTTTTTTTTTTTTTTTACTTTTATTCTATTCTATAGCACGCACTTCCCAAAATTTAAATTGGGAAGTGAATAAAGTTTATAGCAAAATTGTTATGTTCGAATATTTCTATTTTGGGAAATGTGTACCACTGTGAAATTAGTGACTTGTTACAAATAGTTAAAATGGTAAATTTTAAGTTACCTATATTTTACCACAATGAAAACACTCTACAGACAGGAGGCTGGGGGATCAGTGGAATGGAAAATGACAGGATGAGGGTGGTAGCTCCAGGGTACGAGGTTTTTTTTGGACATGATGAACATGTTCAAACGTTGACTTTGGTGATGGTTACATTTATCTATGAATATTCTAAAAAACACTGGGCTGGGCGCAGTGCTCATGCCTGTAATCCCAGCACTTTGGGAGGCCGAGGTGGGTGGATCATGAGGTCCGGAGATCGAGATCATCCTGGCCAACATGGTGAAACCCTGCCTCTACTAAAACAAAAAAAAAAAACTAGCCAGGCATGGTGGCACGAGCCTGTAGTCCCAGCTTACTCAGGAGGCTAAGGTAGGGGAATCGCTTGAACCTGGGAGGCAAAGGTTGCAGTGAGCCAAGATCGCGCCACTGCACTCCAGCCTAGCAACAGAGCAAGACTCCCTCTCAAAAAAAAACAAAAATGCTTGAATAGGAATAGCTCTGGTCTGCAGCTCCCAGTGAGATCAAGGCAGAAGGCGAGTGATTTCTGCATTTCCAACTCAGGTACCCAGCTCATCTCACTGGGACTGGGGAGACAGTGGGTGCAGCCCACGGAGGGCAAGCTGAAGCAAAGAGGGGTGTTGCTTCACCCGGGAAGCACGAGGGGTCAGGCAAACTCCCACCCCTAGCCAAGGGAAGTCCTGAAGGACTGTGCTGCAAGAAACGGTGCATTTTGGTCCAAATACTACGCTCTTCCCATGGTCTTTGTAACCCTCAGACCAGGAGATTCCTTTGGGTGCCTACACCACCAGGGCCCTGCGTTTCAAGCACAAAGCTGGGCAGCCATTTGGGCAGACACTGAGCTAGCTGCAGGAGTCTTTTTTCATACCCCATGGCACCTGGAATCCCAACAAGACAGAACCGTTCACTCTCCTGGAAAGGCTGAAGCCAGGGAGCCAAGGGGTCTACCTCAGTGGATCCCACCCCCACAGAGCCCAGCAAGCTAAGATTCACTGGCTTGAAATGCTCACTGCCAGCACAGCAGTCTGAAGTCAACCTGGGATGCCCGAGCTTGGTGGGGCAAGGGGCGCCTGCCATTACTGAGGCTTGAGTAGGTGATGTAAACAAAGCCGCCACCAGAGCTCAGCAAAGCCACTGCAGCCAGACTGCCTCTCTAGATTCTTCCTCTCTGGGCAGGCCATCTCTGAAAGAAAGGCAGCTGCCCCAGTCAGGGGCTTATAAATAAAACTCCCATCTTCCTGGGACAGAGCACTAAGGGGAAGGGCAGGCTGTGAGCACAGCCTCAGCAGACTTAAATGTTCCTGTCTGCCAACTCTGAAGAGAGCAGCGTATCTCCCAGCACAGCGCTTGAGCTCTGCTAAGGGACAGACTGCCTCCTCAAGTGGGTCCCTGACGGCCGTGTATCCTGACTGGGAGACACCTCCTAGCAGGGGTCAACAGACACCTCATACAGAAGAGCTCCAGGTGGCATCTGGCAGGTGCCCCTCTGGGACAAGGCTTCCAAGGGAAGGAACAGGCAGCAATCTTTGCCGTTCTGCAACCTCCGCTGGTGAAACCCAGGTAAACAGGATCTGGAATGGATCTCCAGCAAACTCCAGCAGACCTGCAGCAGAGGAGCCTGACTGTTAGAAGTAAAACTAACAAACAAAGAAATTGCATCAACATCAACAAAAAGCATCAACATCCACACAAACACTCAATCCGAAGGACACCAGCATCAAAGACCAAAGGTAGATAAATCCACGAAGATGAGGAAAAACCAGCACAAAAATGCTGATAATTCGGTAATTCCTAAAACCAGAATGCCTCTTCTCCTCCAAAGCATCACAACTCCTCACCAGCAAGGGGACAAAACTGGACGGAGAATGAGTTTGACCAACTGACGAAAGTAGGCTTCAGAAGGTGGGTAATAACAAACTCCTCCGAGCTAAAGGAGCATGTTCTAACCCAATGCAAGGAAGCTAGGAACCTTGAAAAAAGGTTAGAGGAATTGCTAACTAGAATAACCAGTATAGAGAAGAACATAAATGACCTGACGGAGCTGAAAAACACAGCACGAGAACTTCATGAAGCATACGCAAGTATCAATAGCCAAATCAAGTGGAAGAAAGGATATCAGAGATTGATGATCAATTTAATGAAATAAAGCGTGAAGACAAGATTAGAGAAAAATGAATGAAAAGGAATGAACAAAGCCTCCAAGAAACATGGGACTATGTGAAAAGACCAGACCTACGTTTGACTCGTATACCTGAAAGTAATGGGGAGAATGGAACCAAGTTGGAAAACACTCTTCAGGATATTATCCAGGAGAACTTCCCCAACCTAGCAAGACAGGCCAAAATTCAAATTCAGGAAATACAGAGACCACCACAAAGATACTCCTTGAGAAGAGCAACCCCAAGACACATAATCGTCAGATTCACCAAGGCTGAAATGAAGGAAAAAATGTTAAGGGCAGCCAGAAAGAAAGGTCGGGTTACCCACAAAGGGAAGCCCATCAGACTAACAGCAGATCTCTCTGCAGAAATCCTACAAGCCAGAAGAGAATGAGGTCCAATATTCAACATTCTTAAATAAAAGAATTTTCAACCCAGAATTGTATATCCGGCCCAACTAAACTGAAGGAGACAGACACAAAAAACCCTTCAAACCCCTTTCTTTGAAGGGTTTTTTGTGTCTGTATCTCCTTCACTTTAGTTTGGCTGGATATAATGAATATCCAGGAGCCGGTTTTTTTTTTAAAAGATTAACAAAACAGACCACTAGCCAGAATAATAAGAAATAAAGAGAGAAGAATCAGACACAATAAAAAATGATAAAGGGGATATCACCACTGACCCCACAGAAATACAAACTGCAATCAGGGAATACTATAAACACCTCTACGCAAATAAACTAGAAAATCTAGAAGAATTTGGTAAATTCCTGGACACATACACCCTCCCAAGACTAAACCAGGAAGAAGTCAAATCCCTGAATAGACCGATAACAAGTTCTGAAATTGAGGCAGTAATGGCCTACTAACCAAAAAAAGCCCACGACCAGACAGATTCACAGTCGAATTCTATCAGAAGTACAAAGAGGAGCTGGTACCATTCCTTCTGAAACTATTCCAAACAACAGAAAAAGAGGGACTCCTCCCTAACTCATTTTATGAGTCCATCATCATCCTGATACCAAAACCTGGCAGAGACACAACAAAAAAAGAAAATTTCAGGCCAATATCCCTGATGAACATCGATGTGAAAATCCTCAATAAAATACTGGCAAACCAAATCCAGCAGCACATCAAAAAGCTTATCCACCACGACCAAGTCAGCTCCATCACTGGGATGCAAGGCTGGTTCAACATCCACAAATCAATAAACGTAATCCATCACATAAACAGAACCAATGACAAAAACCACATGATTATCTCAATAGATGCAGAAAAGGCCTTCGATAAAATTCAACACCCCTTCATGCTAAAAACTCTCAATAAAGTAGGTATTGATGGAATGTATCTCAAAATAATAAGAGCTATTTATGACAAACCCACAGCCAATATCACACTGAATGGGCAAAAGCTGGAAGCATTCCCTCTGAAAACCGGCACAAGACAAGGATGCCCTCTCTCACCACTCCTATTCAACATAGTATTGGAAGTCCTGGCCAGGGCAATCAGGCAAGAGAAATAAATAAAGGGTATTCAAATAGGGAAAGAGGAAGTCAAACTGCCTCTGTTTGCAGATGATATGATTGTATACTTAGAAAACCCAAAATCTGCTTAAGCTGATAAGCAACTTCAGCAAAATCTCAGGATACAAAACCAATGTGCAAAAATCACAGGCATTCCTATACACCAATAATAGACAAAGAGAGAGCCAAATCATGAGTGAATTCCCATTCACAACTGCTACAAAGAGAATAAAATAACTAGGAATACAACTTATATGGGATGTGAAGGACTTCTTCAAGGAGAACTACAAACCACTGCTCAAGGAAATAAGAGAGGTCACAAACAAATGGAAAACATTCCATGCTCATGGATAGGAAGAATCAATATTGTGAAAATGGCCATACTGCCCAAAGTAATTTATAGATTCAATGCTATCCCCATCAAACTACCACTGACTTTCTTCACAGAATTAGAAAAAAACTACTTTAAATTTCATATGGAACCAAAAAAGAGCCCACATAGCCAAGACAATCCTAAGCGAAAAGAACAAAGCTAGAGGCATCATGCTACCTGACTTCAAACTATACTACAAGGCTACAGTAACCAAAACAGCATAACACTGGTACCAAAACAGATATATAGACCAATGGAACAGAACAGAGGCCTCAGAAATAATGCCACACATCTACAACCATCTGATCTTTGACAAACCTGACAAAAACAAGCAATGGGGAAAGGATTCCCTATTTAACAAATGGTGTTGGGAAAACTGGCTAGCCATATGCAGAAAACAAACTGGACCCCTTCCTTATACCTTATACGAAAATTAACTCAAGGTGGATTAAAGACTTAAATGTAAGACCTAAAACTATAAAAACCTTAGAAGAAAACCTAGGCAATACCATTCAGGACATAGCCATGGGCACAGACTTCATGATTAAAACACCAAAAGCAACGGCAACGAAAGCCAAAATTGCCAAATGGGATCTAATCAAACCAAAGAGCTTCTGCAAAGAAACGATCATCAGAGTGAATAGGCAACCTACAGAATGGGAGAAAATTTTTGTCATCTATTCATCTGACAAAGGGCTAATATCCAGAATCTATGAGGAACTTAAATTTACAATTTAAAAAAAACAAACCAATCCCATCAAAAAGCGGACAAAGGATATGAACAGACACTTTTCAAATGAAGACATTTATGCGGCCAACAAATATATGAAAAAAAGCTCATCAAAGACATGCAAATCAAAACCACAAGGAGATACCATCTCATGCCAGTTAGAATGGCAATTGCTAAAAAGTCAGGAAACAACAGATGCTAGAGAGAATGTGGAGAAATGGGAATGCTTTTATACTGCTGGTGGGAGTCTAAATTAGTTCAACCATTGTAGAAGACAGTGTGGCAATTTCTCAAGGATCTAGAACTAGAAATACCATTTGACCTAGCCATCCCATTACTGGGTATATACCCAAAGGATTATAAACCATTCTACTATAAAGACACATGCACATGTATGTTTATTGCAGCACTATTCACAATAGCAAAGACTTGGAACCAACCCAAATGCCCATCAATGATACACAGGATAAAGAAAACGTGGCACAAACACACCATGGAATACTGTGCAGCCACAAAAAAAGGATGAGTTCATGTCCTTTGCGGGGACAGGGATGAAGCTGGAAACTATTACTCTCAGCAAACTAACACAGGAACAGAAAACCAAACACCGCATGTTCTCACTCATAAATGGGAGCTGAACAATGAGAACACATGGACACAGGGAGGGGAACAACACACACCAGGGCCTGACAGGTGGTTAGGGGCTAGGTGAGGGATAGCATTAGGAGAAATACCTAATGTAGATGATGGGTTGACAGGTGCAGCAAACCACCATGACATGTGTATACCTATGTAACAAACCTGCACATTCTGCACATGTATCCCAGAACTTAAAACATAAAAAAAAAAACACTGAACTATACACTTTAAGTAGGGTAACTTGTATGTATATAAACTATATCAAAAAAGCTGTTAAAAATGAGTAAATGAAGCAATTTTAAAATAAAAAAGAGTAAATAAAAAGAAGAAAAAAGGAAAAATGTAAACTGCTCCTTCCTTCCAGTTCTAGACCAAGATGGAGTATATGTGCTACTCCTTATTCTTCCCACTAAACACAGATAAAAACCCTGGACATTAAACATCAAAAGGTGGAGAGAAGAGGGCAGACCAGTAAGGTCCTTGGACTCAGAGAACAAGACATCAGTGAGTTTCCAGTATTCCCTTTTGGTCTCATGCCCATGTTGTGTACTGGAGAGTTGGCAACCAGAAAAGTAATAGACACAGACCAAAAAAATCCCCAAGAAAAGTCTGGTCTTTCTAGCCAAAGGACTAGGAAAAGGGCAGCCTAGCGGAACAAAAAAAATTTGATAGGACTATCCCATCCAAAGATGACAGAAAAAGCACAGCCTCACCCACACTGAACAGCAAAGAGTAAGCGAAGCCTGGACTCCCACACTGCCCAGCTGTAGGAAGATCCTCTCCCCACTGCCCAGATGGTGTCAGGGCAGACCAAGTGGGGAGTGGAGACATCCACCCAAGCCTGGCAGTCATTGTAGAGTACATGCACAAGGGTGCCGGACGCTCATCCCTGTTAAAGTTTCAAAAAATTTAGTTTAAAGATCAAACTGGCTTTTATTAGCCAATCAGGCAGTATTTCATCTATGAAATAGAAAGATACTCAGATCAGCTGAGCAGCAGAAGTAAACTTTGCAGCCAGAAAAGGCTGCAGAGAGCAGATTCAAGGAACAAAATACAGATTGGGCATTTCAAAGTTACTTTCCTTACAGGGTAGAGAGGACTCTCTTATGCTGGCTCAGTTTGGCCCCCTTATGACTGGTTGCTGTGAATCTCTTGTTTTGGGGGAAACTGGCCTGTTTTTAATTTAGTTTGATTGTGGCACCTAGCACAAGTGACTGCATTCTAGTTTGTTCTAGTCTGCTTGGCCTGGTGCAGGAGCTTAGTCTGAAATAATGGCCTCTGGTACATTTTATTTAATACCCCCAACTGGCAGTAATAAAGCACTCCTACCCATCTCTATCAGTGTCAGAGGAGGCCTAGTGAAAAGTGGAAAATCTAACCACCTTCTAAAAGGTAACACCACCCATGCAATGTCAGTGGAGGCCACAGGCATGCAGTAACCAGGCACTCCTCCCCTTCCCAGCCAAGGTGGTGCTAGCAGAGACCACTGGGGAGCCAGTAGTCACATGGCACCTTCCCTTTCCGGATGTCAAAATGGGCTGTGAAGGGAACCTGGCTCCTCACCCCCTTCTGGCAGTAAACCCCACATTCCACTACCACTACCACCAGGCCCGATAACCAGAAGATTTAAATAAGATCCCAAATCTCTTAACAAAATGTCTAGGCTATACTGGAAAATCACTCATTATCCCCAAAACCAGAAAAATTTCAACTCAAATGAGAAAAGAGAATCAACAGATGTCAACATCAAAACAACACAGACACTGAAATTATCTAACAAGGATTTTTAAACACACATCATAAAAATGTCTCAATGGACAATTATGAACAGACTTGAAACAAATGAAAAAAATATAAAGTCTCAGAAGAGACACTGCTAGTATGAAGAAGAAACAACTGGAAATTCTGAAACTAAAAATCTTAATGGATGGGCTCAACAGTAAAATTTTAAAAAGGGGGAAAAAAATCAGTGAACTTTAAGACAAAACAATAGAAACTGCCCAAGATGAACAGGAAATGGACTTAGAAAAAATGAGCAGAAACTCAGGACCCTACGGTACAACAAGAAAAGATTTCACAAGGTGTCACACCAGGGTAAAAGGAGAGATGGAGAGTAGAGCTCAAAAAGCAAACTTCTGAGATCCGACAACAGATCCGACAACAGATACCGACTTAACAGAATCAGGATGCTAAGCAAACCCCAAACAGGGTAATCCTGAAGAAATTCATACCAAGACCCAGAAGAGTCAAACAACTAAAAACTAAAGACTAAAAAAATGTTGAAAGTAGTAAGAGAAAAGTGACACCTATCTCAAAAGGAAAAACAACTCAAATGATATCAGATTTCTCATCAGAAAGCACAGAGACCAGAAAGAAGTGGCATAATAACATTTTTCAAGTGCTAAAAGAAAAGAACTGTCAACTCCAAATTCTGTATCTGATGAAATTATCCTTCAGGAATGAAGGAGAAATACAAGCATCTTCAGATGAAGGAAAACGAACAGAATTTGCTTCCAGTAGACTTACCCTAAAAGAATAGAGAATTACTGAA
The DNA here is from genome assembly GCF_008728515.1 of Papio anubis. Taxonomy (NCBI): domain Eukaryota; kingdom Metazoa; phylum Chordata; class Mammalia; order Primates; family Cercopithecidae; genus Papio; species Papio anubis. The sequence goes on along the minus strand of NC_044994.1, from coordinate 71,012,476 downwards.
ACAGAACAAAAATGAGAAATTGTGAACTATCAGGAAATAAGAAAACAGAAAGGGCAAAAAGGTAGGTCAATACCATAGGCTTTCCTTTGCCTCTTGAATATTCTAGATTCTTAGAGAGATAAAGCAAAAATTATAACACTGTCTGATATAGAGTTCTAATTGTATATAAAGGAAATATTTATATACCTTTATGTATGTAAAATCTACATATACTTTTACATGAGTATTACCAATGGGAGGATAAAGGGATTTAAAGAGGCGAAGCTCTTACACTTCACCCAACAACTGTTAAAATACCAACAGTACACTGCAATGAGTTACGTATACATAATGTAATTCCTAGAGCTACCACTAAGTAATATCTATACAAAGAAATACACTGAAGAACACTATAGATAAACTAGAATTCTAAAAAATGTTGACGCATAACCCATAAGGCAGGAAAAAGAAAACAGAGAAACAAAAACAGAAAGCAAAAAATAAAATGGTATTATCAAACATTACGCTGAACATAAACCCTCTGAATACATCAATCAAAAGACAGACAATGGCAGTGGGTAAAAAAAACAACCAACCATATGACAATTACCAGAAACTCACTTCAAATATAAGTTACCTGAGAGTGAAAGGATGGAAAATTATATACCATGCAAACATTAATTGAAGGAAAGCAGAGGTGGCTATATTAGTGTCAGATAAAGTAGATTTCAGAGCAGAAAAATTACCAGAGACACATAGGTGAACTACATAATGATAAAAGTGTCAATCCATCTAGAACACACAGGAATCTCAAACGTGTATGCACCAAACAATAGACCTACAAAATATGTGAAACAAAAATTGATAAAACGCTAAAAAGAGGCAGGGTGCACTGGCTCATGCTTGTAATCCCAGCGCTTTGGAAGGCCAATAGAAGGCGATCACTGAGCCCAGGAGTTCAAGTCCAGTGGAACCCCATCTCTACAAAAAAAAATTTTTTACATCAGTTGGGCATGTTGGCGTGTGCCTACAATCCCAGCTACTCTGGAGGCTGAAGCAGGAGGATGGCTTGAGCCCAAAAGGTCGAGGCTGAATTGAGCCACGATCATGCCACTGCACTCTAGCCTGGGTAATAGACTGAGACCATGTCAAAAAAAAGAAAAAAGAACAAAAGAGAATAAACAAAGCTACAAGGAAAGACGAACTCAACAGGACCATTAACTAAAAGGAAATAAATAACATTTCAGAACACTCCGCCTAACAATAGCAAAATAAATGTTCTTTTCAAGAGCCAAAGAATACTTACCAACATACAGGTAGAGTCACAATATCTTACTGTATGCCTTGTAAAAGCACCACTTAACTTTTTAAGCTATGTGTATGTTACCACGATAAAATAAAACCCAACTTCAAAAAATAATGTAGAAGCACAACTTCTGGTCCAGACAAAATGCCATAGACCCATTTCTCTGCTTCTCCCCAGTAAGTCCAACTATAAACCCTGGTAATTAAGCAAAAGCCAATCAAAGGAGAGTTCTGAAAGAAGGTAAGAAGGCAGCAGTGACTTACTGAGACTCCCCTCTCCCACCAAGGGATATTGGGGCCTGAGACTCCCCTCTCCCATCAAAGGATACTGGGGCATTTGGGCAGGAGCAGTAAGGGGAACTTGTCACTACAAGCTGCTGGCCCAAGAAGGCTCTGTGCCTCTCATGCCTGAGACTCCTCTCTCTCATTAGGGAGAGCCAGGCAGCACTAACAGGTGCAACCCCACCACATAAGGAGCCTGGTCCAGAAAAACCTTTTTATCCATAACCTAAGATCTTGCTCCAAGACATCAGAGCATCAAGGTGTCACCAGCAAGAGGGATTCTGCCACAGGAACCCTTTTGCCACAGCGGTGCTAAGACCCCTCTTCTCCAACCCAGAGACACCAGGGCAGTCACTGGGTCCATATGGATGGGATACAGCCACAGCCAGGGCCCAACCACAGAAGCCTCTTCATCCCCATGGGTCTGACACTTTCATCTAATTTTAACAAGAGAAACCAGGCCTAGGAAAATCCACCTTTCGCTCTCACGCAGCACCAACAGAGACCAGGAAGAGCCCCAGTGATACCACATAAACCAAGCAGACCAAAGATCACAGCACAAAGGCTCTGAGAATTAAAATGTCATTTAGAACCACAGGCCACAAATGTAGTCCAGGACCTATGTGCTGAATCTAAACAGGGTGGCTGCACGCTAAAATAAAAGATATAAATAGAACCCAAATTCTCCTAATATACAAAATACCCAAGAGACAATCGAAAACCATCTGTCAAACCAAGAGCCAAAACATTCACAGAATGGAGTGGAGATAACAGAGTAAAGAATTAGGGAACTTGAGAACAGATTAATAGAACGTACACAATCTGAACACCACAGAGAAAAGAAACAGGGAAAAAGCCTAAGGGAATTATGAAACACCAACATAAGATCCAACTTTCTTAACACTGGAAATCCAAATGGAGAGAAGAGAATGGGAGCAACTCTCCATTATTTCAACAACAACAAAGAGTAGTTGAAGAAATAACGGCTAAAAACTTCCTAAATTTAGTCGAAGACCAAAAGCAAACAAACAAACAAACAAAAAACCAAACATAAAATCCACGACAAGACACATCATAATTAAACTTCTGAAAACTAGACAAAGTAAAAACTTGAAAGCAGCCAGAGAGAAATGACACATTATCTACAAGGGAACATCAATCTGAGTGACAGCAGCATCCTAATCAGAAACTACGGACGCAAGAAGGAAGAGGCACAAGATTTTTCAAGTGCTAAGAAAAGAATGGCAGGCTAGCAGCCATGGCTCACGCCTTAATCGTAACACTCTGGGAGGATGACACAGGAGGATCACTTGAAACCAGCTGGGCAATATAGCAAGATCCTGTCTCTTAAAAAAATTTTTTTTTAATTAGCCAGGCATGGTGGTATGTGCCTGTAGTCCCAGCTACATGGGTGGATTGCCTGGGCCCAACAGGTCAAGGCTGTAATGAGCTATGATCGCATCACTAACTCTAGCCAGGACAAAAGAGCAAGATTCTGTCTCAAAAAAAAAAAAAAAGGAAGAACAATAGAAAAAGGGGAAATATGGGCACGTGGTATGTGCAATACACTATCCTTATCATCATGAGTTTTACAAACCATATTTGATGACTGACACAAAAACTGTGTCAACCACCTGTAACATCATCTGATACCCAGGACATGATATTTAAAGTGAGGACCTAACTGAAAGAAGGGTTTCCACACTTGACTGGAAGTGGTGAAATACAGCAATACACCATGGTGATAAGTCACATATGTATACTGTAATACCCAGATCAAGCACTGTGAAAACTATACAAACACCTAATCTCAAACACACTATACGGATACCAAAAGTGTCCAAGTAACCCAAAAAGTGGCAAAAACAAAAAAAAGAAACAGCAATGAGAATCAGAAGAAACAGAACACAGATAATACATAGCACACTTATATTCTAACATATCAATAATTATTGTAACTGTAAATGGTGTAAATATGCCAATCAAAAGAGAATGGCATAGTCAATAAAAAATAGGATCATAAGATCCAACAAGAAACTCACTTCAAATTCAACATAGGTAAGTTGAAAGCTAATACCATGCAAACATTAATCCAAAAAAGCATAAATGGCGACATCAATATCTAACAAAGAAGATTTTAGAGCAAAGAAAATTACCAGAGACAGAGGAACATTAACCATGAAAGGAACAATCCACCGAGAAGACAAAATTCTTGAATGTGTGTGCACCACATGACAGTGCTTCAAAGTACATGAGGCAAAAATGGATTCAATCTGTGACGGAAACCTATTTTGAAACAGGTGGCACATTTCCAAATAATGAACTCCTAAAATTAAACAGATTTACTAATACAGTTACTGCTATAGGTAACACCAAGGAGGAAAGGAGAAATGGTAGTTCCAGAGAACCCACTTTCAACCAAGCACTGAAAAAAGGGCACCTTACACAGGTTCTACTGTAATCTCCAATAATCCCCTAAGAAAAAATATTATCCAGCACTTTACAGATGAAGAAACCATGGCTTTGAGTTTAAGTTACCCAAGAGCAAACAGCTAGTGGGAAAATCAACACACAAATCAGCGTTATAACATTCCGATACGTATTCTGAGCTGTATGTTACAGTCTCTCAAATGACGGAAACCAAAAATTGTTCAAAAACTCAAATTCTGAAGCAACTACATATTTAGTGAAATTATGTTTTCTACAATTCCTCTGGAATAAAACTTCAAAAACTGTAAGAAGCAATACTTATTTTTTAAAATTTTCTTCTTTTCTTTGAATGAGAAATAAGTTAAATATGAGTTAAATCCAATCTCGGGTACGAAAGGTCTGTACACTAATTCTACCGCTAACCTGTGGCCCCACTAAACAAGTCAACCGTTCTCAATACTCCATTTCCCTTTCCTAAAGGCAAAACTACATGTCGACAAAAAGCACTTTGTATATATGTGTTTAAGTAAAAAGTGTGCCTAGCAAAGATACGGAAATGTCGAACAGAAGTCATTTCAATAAGGAGTGTGTTTTTAACAATATAATTAAAAGTTGCATCTGTCACCTTCACAATTCATACGGCTACACAAACAAGTTTCGGAGACTCTGAATTATCCCATAAATTAGGACTTTTGATCCCCGTTTACTTTAGGAGAGCAGCCACCCCTCAATACCGGACCGCGGTTCTCCGCTCCCGTTCTGGCTCCTGTGCTCGGCTCGGGCGTCCCGGGATGCAGACGCTCGCTCCGGCAGTTCCGCGGCCCTCACCACAGCGGACGCCACAGCTGCGGCGCGCCCAGAACGCCCAGGACTCCCGACTCCCGGCGCACAGATGGGGAGCGCCGGTAGGACCCCAGACCCGCCCGGCTCCGGGTTCCTGCGGTGGACTGGAGCCCCCGGGGCGCGTCTGCGGGGGACGCGCGCCGGTCCCGCCTCGGTTACCTGCTGTGCCGGTCGGCTCCCGACCCGGGCCCCGCGGCGCTGTAGTAGGCCGCGCGTTTGCGGTTGGCTGCGGCCGCCGCGGCGCTACGCACCGGGTAGAGCGGGATTTGGTCCGCCATGTTCCGGCCGCCCTTTCCCGCCCCTCCCGCTTTCCCCTCAATTCGCCACCTTTTCCCCGCCCTCTCCCCTCAGCGCCAACCCCGGCGGAGGCACCGCCCGCGGACCTTCCCCGCCTCCGCCAAGCGGCGAGGTCCGATGACGTCAAGAGCGGCGGCGACGCGACGCGGAAGGCGTGGCTCGCTAGGCCCGCCCTCCTGTGGGCGTCGGCGCACGATGTCGTGTGCCAGGTGGCAAAAAGGCGGCGCGGGAGTCACTGGAGTCCGGACGATGACGTCACGAGCGGCGAAGACTGGGGCGGCGGCGTCGCGTTCTGAGGCCCCGCCCCCGCCGCGTGAGGGCCCGATGACGTCACCAATCGGCGGGGCGGGGCTTGCGTACGCCGCGGGCTGGTCTTCCGGTAGCGCGGGAGGCCCCGCACATGGGTCATGGTTCGGCCGGGCGCGCTCTGGTCCGCGGGTGGAAGGACCCGGCAGCCGTCTCCTGGAAGTTCTGCCTGGCACGTGCGTGGGCGCGCGCGGCCTCCTGAGCGGTCCCGAGCCTGCGCTGCCGGGAGTAGTACGCTTCTTGCTGCCGCCCCGCGCTTCTCCAGCCTGCCTTCGGTGCCCGCTTCGTGCCCGCGCCCTTGGAACCACTGGTGTCTGTGCGTTCACAGGCAGGGTCGTGCTCCGTGGCCCTGGTCCCCAAAGCGGCGCGACCCCAGGCGCGCCCACCGCGCTGGGCTGTATTTCCGAGATGTTCTTGTCCTGCTTCGTCACTGCCGCTTTCCTCCTTTCCTCTGGCTCTTGATCTTTAGCTTGAGTCCACATCCCCTACCTCTAGGCCCGCGGCCTGCTGAAAAGTCCTGTAGGCGACTGTCAGAAACGAGGTTTACACCCTCAATCTACACAAGAAAGAAAAACGATACTGAATGAACGAATATACACCTTTGGTTGGGTTTGTTTCATTTCCTGTCCCGAAAACGGCCGCCTTCCACCTCCATCACCCACTGCCCCTGGAAGCCCGCAAGCTGAACACCGCTCACCTCGCCTATTTCTGGTTTATTCACTTTGTGTTTTTTTAACCAATGTTTTTCTGATATTCCATTATCATGACATACACATTTTGTCTGTGTGTTTGAAACACTGTTCAACATGAACTTATAAATGCTTTTCTGTTTTTTGGAGATGGGGTCTCCGTCACCCAGGCAGGAGTGCAATGTTTTGATCACGGCTCACTACAGCTTCCACCTCTCAAGGTTCAGGTGATCCTCCCCCATCTGCATGTATTACTTTTTCATTATAAAAAATGGTCATATACCAAAAAACTAGCCGGGCGAGGTGGCGCCTGTAATCCCAGCTACTCGGGAGGCTGAGGCAGGAGAATGGCGTAAACCCGGGAGGCGGAGCTTGCAGTGAGCTGAGATCGCGCCACTGCACTCCAGCCTGGGCGACAGAGCGAGACTCCGTCTCAAAAAAAAAAAAAAAAAAAAAATGGTCATTATGAATATTAATTTTTTTTTCTCCTGCCTCAGCCTCCCGAGTAGCTGGGACTACGCCTGGCTAGCTTTTGTATTTTTAGTAGAGACGGGGTTTCACCGTGTTAGTCAGGATGGTCTCCATCTCCTGGCCTCCCAAAGTGATGGGATTACAGGCTTGAGCCACCGCGCCCCGCCTGTGAATATGAATATTCTTAATTTGTTGCTGCCACTTTCTGATTGCCAGTTTGCTTCTCAGCTGCTTTTCATGTAGCTTGAATACACGCCACTCCACAGACACTAACTACTTTCAAAAGACACCAATGGCCTCCCAATTGACAAGGGACTTCACCCATTATTTCTCTACCTCACCCTCAGCCGCTGACACTGTTCACACCATCTCTCACCTACATTCAACAACTGATGTTGATAACACCATCTCATTCTCACAGCACTGGCACTGTAACACCATCTCCTCAACCTCACTCAACACCTGACAGTGACAACAGCATCTCCTCACCCTCAGCAACTGACAGTGACACCATCTCCTCACCCTCACTCAACACCTGACAGTGAATAGCATCTCCTTACCCTCACTCAACAACTGACAGTGACACCACCATCTCCTCAGCCTCACTCAGCAACTGACAGTGACATCATCATCTACACCCTCACTTAACAACTGACAGTGAGACCATCTCCTCACCCTCACTCAACACCTGACAGTGACAACAGCATCTCCTCACCCTCACTCAACTACTGACAGTGACAACACCATCTCCTAACACTCACTCAGCAACTGACAGTGACAACACCATCTCCTCACCCCCACTCAACAACTGACAGTGATAACAGCATCTCCTCACCCCCACTAATCACTGACACTGTTCATATCCTCTCCTCACCCACAGTTAATAACTCACACTGATAACACCATCTCCTCACCCTCACTCAGTTGAATAGACTCACGGTTCCACATGGCTGGGGAGCTCTCACAATCACGGCAGAAGGCAAGAGAGAGAATGAGAACCAAGCAAAAGGCGTTTCTCCTTATAAAACCATGAGATCTCGTGAGACTTATTCACTACCATGAGAACAGTATGGGGGAAACTGCCCCCTTGATTCAATTATCTCCCACTGGGTCCCTCCTACAACACTTGGGAATTATGGAAGCTACAATTCAAGATGAGATTTGGGTGGGGACACAGCCAAACCATAACACGCAACCACAGGCAGTTTTCACACCAACTCCTTGTAAATTTTTTCCTCCCTTAATGCGCAGACTAAATTAACTAGCTCTCTTCCTTTACCTACTCCATCTCTCTTGAAAACTCCTCCTTCATCACCTACCCACTTAGGTAAATAATACTCATTTCTTTTTTCCTAATTCTAACCTCTCCTGGCTCCATTTCTGAATTGCTTATTCAGTTTCAATTGCATGCAAAAGTTAACGATGGGGTTTATGGGGAATATCAGTATGACTAAGGCATACTGTCTGTCCTCTAGGAAGCTTAGTAGAAGAGGGAGACACATAGGGAAACAGCTTGTTTTTACTTAGGACACAATGAAATACTTGCCATAAGTCCACAAGTATGAAGTTGTACCAGTGGGTATCTTTTTTTTTTTTGAGACAGAGTCTCGCTCTGTCGCCCAGGCTGGAGTGCGGTGGTGCAGTCTCGGCTCACTGCAACCTCTGCCTCCCAGGTTCAAGCTATTCTCCTGCCTCAGCCTCCCAAGTAGCTGGGCTTACAGGCACCCACCACCATGCCTGGCTAATTTTTGTATTTTTAGTAGAGACAGAATTTCACCATGATGGCCAGGCTGGTCTTGAACTCCTGACCTCAAGTGATCCACCAGCCTCGGCCTCCCATAGTCTTGGGATTACAGATGTGAGCCACCGCACCCATCCCCCAGTGGGTATCTTGACAGGAAAAAGATGACATACTTAAAGCGTTAAACTGAAGAGAGTTTAAGGAGCTGTTTGCAGAGGTATGGATGGAAATAAGAAAGCCAAATATTTTTGACGAATTAACTGGGAGAAGCAATAGTGGAAAACTGGTTTCACCCTTAGACCAAAGAGATTAGATAAGGAAAAGTGTTGACCCTGAATAGAATCCCTCCTGAGTTGGAGCCCTGGGAGCAAAGCTACCTCAAAGAGCATGAGGCTACAGAGTAGATGCAGGCCAGCTGGTGGGCAAAAGCCACCTGCCACCCACTTTGTAAATTAAGTGCTTTTGAAACACAACCACACTGATCTGTTGACTTATTACTTATGGCTGCTCTCAAGCTATGATGGTAGAGTTAAGAAGATGCTACAGAGACCATATCACCTGCAAAGCCTGAAATATTTACCATCTGGCCCTTTAGAGAGAATGTTTGTGCATCCCTGTTCTATAGGAAAGAGCGGGTGGCGTAAGAGGCAGAGACAGGCACAGAATGGCGCTCTCACGGCAGAAGGCCGTGTTGGTCAATGCCACCCTAGCGCAACCATGAAAAGAATAACAACAGAATGTTTAGCTAACAAGTTAATGGAGGGAGGAAGAGGGATAATAAAAATACTTTATTACTTCAAGGAAGCTGTGAAAGGAGTTTAAAGAAAAAAGAATCGATGGAATAAGCGGGAAACAAAGAAGATGGTAGAGACAAACCTGAAGGTCAGTTTATGTATATTAAATGTAAACAGACTAAATACCTCAGTAAAAAGTCAGATTGTCAGATTGCATTAAAAATAAAACCCAACCGGGCGTGGTGGCTTACACCTGTAATCCCAGCACTTTGGGAGGCTGAGGCGGGCAGATGACTAGAGGCTGGGAGTTTGAGACCAGCCTGGGCAACATGGCGAAACTCCGTCTCTAATTGAAACAAAAACAAAAAGAGAAAAGAAAAAAAAAAGAAAGAAAGAAAACTATATGCTTGAGGTCTCAGATCTCACCTTAAATAGAAAGACCCATAAAAGTCGAAAGTAAAAGCATAGAAAAATATATGCTGTGCGACCACTGATTACAGTAGCCTCCCCATGAGGTAAGCTCTGTGAGTCTCCTTCACCTTTCCCCAGATGAGGAGCCTGGAGCACAGAGGGCTTAGGCAATCTGCCCGAGGTCACAGTGCTCACAGCTGCAGAGCCAGGCTTCAACCCAGGTGCCAAAGGCCATACCCTTAACCTCTAACCTCAAGTTGCCCCCTGAGTTTTAGGAAGATGATACTGATGGCTAGAATTTGAAAGTAAGGCAAAAAGGAGAAATGAATGTCATTTTATGTCATACAAAGGGACAGTCTCACCCAAAGATGAGTGGAACGTACTTTGTTCAACTCACTGCTAACTAGTTGATGAAAGTCTTTGACTTAGTGAAATCGCATGTTAACTTAAAGATGTTTGCCAATAGAGGCACAAATAGTTTCTGTTTTGTTGTGTATTAACTACATTTTATTTTCTACATTCTTGATGCTCTGGCTAACAGGGGAGAGCCTGTCCTGCTTACAGCTCATCCGTTCTTAGAGATAGCAGATGACTCACCTGCAAGCACATCTTTCACATGCAAGCCGCCAATCCTGCCAGCCACCTCGATTGGTGGGATAAGCTCTTGCTTTCCAGGCCACTGTGCCCCTGCCCTACTTACCATGGGGCCAGGCCAGAGACAGGGAGGATGGTCCTTCATGCCAAAGCCTGCTGATCACATCAGCCAAGGCCAAACCTGCCCAGCCTGTTCTCCCCGCCTCGCCCAGCCTTCCCGTGGAAGCCACAACAAAGGCTCTTGGCTTGCCTCTCTCCCTCTGTGTCCCAACCCTGCATGGTGTGGCGTGGCATGGCGTGGCGTGGCATGGCCCCTTCCTGTGGGAGCTCTAACAAACTGTGTTTTCTGTGGCCATCATCTCCTGATCTGTTGGCCTCACTATAGCTAAACAATAATAAAACCTACATTTTAAAACAAGTAGGAAAATATACCTCAAAGGATATAGCTTATTATCCTTTAGGAGATCACCCAGTTTTGTATCTAACTAAACAGTCTTATCATAATATTCTCTATGTCCTCAGTATCTCTATGTCCTAAAATACGCTTTGAACCAGTTCTACATCTTACTCATTGTATCTTCCTTCATTGATTAATAAGTTGAATAAAATCTTGCATGAGCATTATAATTTTACCTCTTTGAAAATTATACTTTAGGCCAGGCAAGGTGGCTCATACCTGTAATCCCAGCACTTTGGGAGACCGAGACAAGCAGGTTGCTTGAGCTCAGGAATCTGAGACCAGCCTGGGCAACATAGTGAAACCTTGTAAACATACAAACATACAAAAGATTAGCCAGGTGTGGTGGCACATGCCTGTGGTCCCAGTTGCTCGGGAGGCTGAGGTGGGAGGATCACCTGGGCCCAGGAGGTTGAGGTTACACTGAGGCAAGATCACACCTCTGCACTCCAGCCTGGGTGACAGGGGAGATCCTGTCTCGAAAAAGAAAAGAAAAAGAAAATTATATTTTAGCATAACTTTTCACAAGTTAAAGAGGAGCTTGTTAAGTATTTTTTATGGATAACAGTGAGTATCACATTATTGTGGAATTTCGATGCCATTTAACACATTTGAAAAAATGATGTTTTATTTTTAAATGTCAATACTTCATGATATGCCAAAAATACATAATTGATAACTATTTATACCTATAACAAAAAATGTTTAGTTGTCCACACACAATATGTGAAGGGATACACACTTTCCAGAAATTATTTTAGGGGTCAATGTGCAAAAAAGTTGAGAGACTGCTCTTGTAATGCACACTTAAAAATCAAACACTACCATGAAAGAGGAACCTTGTAAGAGCTGTCTTTAAAGGCATTTGTAAAAGGCCGATGTCAACATTTGTTATTTCCTACTGATGCTTTCCTCACTTTGCTCTTATGGGATTCTCCCTGGAGAGAAATGCATTCTCTCTCACAGTAGTCAGGGGATGGAAGATGTGGAGTTAGTGAACAAAAATCAACTTTACTCCTACTCCTGTCTACCATATATCTGAATTCAGAACATTCCAGCATAGACCAAAATACAGGATGTCCAGCATCATCTTTCACCCACTGAATAGATGTGTCTTCAAAAGAGGACGATCAAGTGCCCCCTCAAGATTGATGATGCCTTGATCAGTAATAAAAGGAGAAAAATGCAGCCACAATACTGACATTTTATTCAATTTACCATGCAATGCTTTCGTATTAATTATAGCAAGTTAATAATTAAAAACCAAAATATTTTTGTCTAGGAATATATTCTAGCTTCTGATTTCCAGAAAGAAAACTTCAGTCAGCTGCAAATACTCGTGTGTGTGCGTGCACACATGGCATGTGGATTGCACGAGGAGCTTTGGTCACATCCCACAAAGCCCAGAAGCTTGAGAGGGGCCTGCTGCTGTTTGGCATCAGGTGAAGTGCATTTAGATCAATGTATTTAGTGGCTCATAGTTTCCTTCAAACATTCACTCAATTACTGCTTTGTAATGACCCATGGATGTTTCAATAACTGTCACAAAACAGAAAAAAACATGTAATTAATAGCTTGTCATGGAAGTTTCAAAGGTTGGTAAAGAATAAATAAACTGGACTCAAATCTCACTCTGTGGGTCTGGCTATGGTTGGTTGGGGTTGGGATTGATGTGACTTTTCTGTATTGCCCACTGTGTGGCTGACAAGGTCTCACCTCGTTAAACTTAATGCTTAAGGATTTCTTTCTTGGCACAACCACAGTCTCAACGATGACAGAAATGGAAAATCTCTTCATATACCTCCTAAAGGAAGTATGTTCTTTTGTTAAAGTTCATTTATGTCTCTACCACTTCAGATAGATGAAGCTAATTACTTCCAAATTCTTAGTGGAAGCCCAGAAGATATCATGCAGGATGTTTTTAATAGTAATGCAAAAATTCTCTTGAAAATTCCAAAGAGAAGGTGTAATACCAAGTACTACCATATTATAATTTTATGTTGAGATATGTAAAATATTTTATTTTGGAAAAATGGAAATAAGAATTTATTTTGTAAAAATTGCATTTCCATGAAAAGAGTTATATAAAATGGGATTTTACTATATTTTTGTATACACATTATATGAATATATAAAGAGAGAGTCAATATTAAAGCATATGTGGCAATAGCAAACATATGAAAGGAACGTAAATGCCCATCAGTGGTAAATTGGATAAGGAAAATGTGGTCCATATATGCCATGGAATACTACACAGCCGTAAAAAAGAATGAAGCCATGTCTCTTGTAGACATGTGGGTGAAGCTGGAGGTCATTATTCTAAGTGAAATAATGCAAGAAGAGAAAACGAAACACCACATGTTCTCACTTATAACTGGAAGGCAAACATCGAGTATGCATGGACACAGGGAGGGGACAGTAGACCCCGGGGCCTACCCGAGGGTGGGGATGGGACGAGGATGAGGATTCCATACTGTGCTGCTTACCTGGGTGACGAAACAGTCCGTCCACCAAGCCCCTGCAACACACAATTTACCCACATAACAGACCTGCCCGTGTACCCCCTGAACCTACATAAAAGTTGGAAAGGAAAGAAAAAAAAAAGCGTATGTGCCTTCCAGATCTTCCACATGAAAGCAAAAGGGAAAGACTGATGGGCCGAGATCCAGCCTACAGCAGAGGAGCCGTCTTCGGTGTTGCCGGGTTCTTCCATTGCTGCGATTTGGAGGAGGAGATGGCTGCCTCTCACTGTTGAAGTAAAAGAGGCCAAAGAGTCCACCTACCCAGCAGTTTACCCCTGGCTGTCTCTCATCTGCATTCAGGGACGGCTGCAGCTGCTGCTGCCCTCGGCACCCGAGGTCTGTTGGGCTGACTCTTGATCGGCCGCTCTTTTTGGCTTCTTCCTTCAGGATGGTGCAGAAAAAAGCTAACAAGCAGGCCTGACTGCCATCCTATACAAGGTCTGCTTACCAGGCTGACCCTGGGCTGGCCTCTGGCAACTCGGATTTCAGAAGGGCTCCCAGCAACCTGACAGTGCCTCTCCAAGCCCGAAGCGTTTTTCTTGAACACCTGCATTCCTTCTAGAATTCTGGAATCTCGGTACACGCCAAGAAGAGGATGCCTGCGTGAGAGCCCCCAGCAGAAGCCCCGGGGGGGTCTAAGCTGCCCTGGTGGACAACACTTCACACGTGTCGCCGCTCTTTGCTGAGAGAATTCGCATGTCCAGTGGGTCCAGTGGGTCCACTGGGTCCAGTGGGAGAGGGTGCTGGACCGGTGCCTGCCTCCGCTGACCTCACCTCACACACCTTTTCCCCTTGACCGGCTGTGCTGGGTGCTCGGTTGCTCTAGTAGGTGGGCAGGAGTGAGACCATGCGCTGAGTCCTGGGAGTCCTTCTTGTGAACCGTCAAGCCTGAGGTGGTCCTGGGGACCCTGGTCCAACCACCATATGGCGATGCAGTGGCCGCTGTCCTGCTGACCTTCCTCCTGGTCCTGAAACCTTTTCCCTCTTGCAGTCGACTCCCTTGTTTTCTCCCCTAGCAGTTTCCTGAGAAGGGCTCATGACAGGAAAAGGTTTCCAGACCTCACACCTCTGAAAGCGTCTCTACATCTTCACCTTAACTGGTATGAAATTCCAGGTTGGAAATACTTGTCTTCAGGATTTTGAAGATCCTGCTCCATGTTTTTCTAGAGCCTCACTTTACAGTTGAGCCTTTATATGCAATGAAGTCCCTTACATGAAATCCTGAGCCTTGCACGAAAACTGCTCTTTCTCTGGAAGCTTTTATGGACTTTTCTTTATCCTGAAATTTCATCATAATTTTCTTTTTGTAATTTTCATTATTTATTTATTTTGAGACAGGGTCTCACTCTCTCACCCAAGCCAGGCACAATTAGCAATCTTCCCATCCCAAATAGCTGGGACAACAAGTGTATGCCACCGTACCTGGCCTTTTTTTTTTTGGAGACACAGTCCAATCTCAGCTCACTGCAATCTCCGCCTCCTGGTTTCAAGCAATTCTCCTGCCTCGGCCTCCCAAGGAGCTGGGATTACAGGTATGTGCCAGGCCTCGCCTGGCCAATTTTCTGTATTTTTAGTAGAGATGGAGTTTGACCATGTTGGTCAGGCTGGTCTCTGACTCCTGAGCTGAAACAATCCTCCTGCCTCAGACTCCCAAACTGCTGCGATTACACGCATGAGCCAATACATCTGGCCAATTTTTCTTGAGGGTATAATTTTATCCATTTTGCTTGGCATTTGGTGGGCCCCTTCTGATAAGACACTAGTGTCCTTCAGTCCTGCGATGTTTTTAAAAATTACTGCTCTAATAGTTTCCTTCCTTTGGCGACAGATTTGTATGTATTAACATAGCTAAGCTTCGGCTGTTTGGCAAATCCTTCATCTTGTGGCTCTGGGTCAGCACAGGTCACAGAGACATTTTGCATGAACTCTTAAGAGCAGAAGTGAAGCTGGGGCCATAGTCTTTACACTCTGAAATCAATACACTTCGGAAACAGTATGCTGTGCCATAAGCTACACACAAGAGGTCAAATATTGGAAGATTCTACTTGTAGGTGGTCCATAGAGGAGTCCAGTTCCTAGAGACAGAAAGTGGAATGGTTGGGGCCATGGCGCAGGGGTGGGGAGTCAGTGCTGAATGAGGACAGAGCTTCAGTTCTGGGCAGATGGAAAGGTTCTGGAGATGATGGTGGTGATGGCTGCACAACACTGTATGCTTGATGCCACGGAACTGTCCACTTACAAATGGCTAAACCAGTGAATTTCATGTTATGTCTATTTTACCACAATTTTTAGAAAAAGAAAAAGAAAGAAAACAACTAGCACAAAAGTGAAGATAGTAGTTATCTCTGGGGGCTAGGGGGACACATCAGAGAGCGCTGGTAATTTTCTAGGTTTTTTGTTTTGTTTTTTGAGACACAGTCTTTCTACATGGCCCTGGCTGGTCTTGAACTTCCAGGCTCAAGGGAGTAGCCAGGATGATAGGCACGCACCATTGCACCCAGCTAATTTTCTAGTTTGTAAATAGGATGGTGGGTTCGTTTATTTCCTTGCTTACATACAGGCTGCATTTATTCTTTTGAAGGGTCATGTATTATCTAATTAAATATGTACCACCGACACTACCAGCACTACCAAAAGAAAAAAAAAGACCAATATGGGGGCACTGGACACTGTGGAGCTAAGAGGGCTCCACAGTGTGGGTGTGGGGTGGGCATGACCTGGACCACAGCTTCCCCAGCCCCTACCAGACCTTCCAATGCCCATGTCCTGGACCAGAGTGTGTGGCTCAGAAGGGCCCAGCCCCTCCTGCCAGCCATACACAGGCTTGAGGTTGGAAGTGGCCTGACAAGGCACAGGCTCCCCTTTGCCCTGTGGGCACCAGGTCTCAATTTGTCCTGCCTTGTCCACAGCCAGCTGTCTCCTGACCTCTGCATCCAGGACCACAGTGGCCCCCAGCCCTCACGGTTGTGCAAGGTCTACTCCCATAACCCACCCCTGCTCTGCACCCATAGAGCAGCTCCGCCTCTCCAGCCTTGCCTCTCCAGCCCCTCCAGGTCCTGAAAGGGGCACGGGGCAGCAGAGCCTTGGGACGGGCTCCTGGATGAGTGCCATGTTCTTGAGAACTGGTCTTCTCTGGTTCGAGTTTCAAGTACTAACGACTTTGTTGACAATGGTGAATGGAACACTGGTTGCACATGGCATGCGATAGCCAAACTGTTTCTTGAAAGCAAATTTGTAAATGCCTATAGTCAAGTGCCTGTAGGAGGCAAGGGTGAGGGTGTGGGTGAACAAACAGTTATGGCCACAGATTTTGTTTGCGAAAATAATTGGTATATTGGGGTTGCTTGCTTGCTTCTGTGAGCACTAGAAAAATTGGGAAGAGAAAACGGTGGTCTTAGAATTCCAAATTTCCAGCTTAAGGTCCTTGTAAGTGACTAGAAAGTGTCTGTGAGTCCTTAAAAGAAACCCACATAGCCAGGAGTGATGGCTCACACCTGTGATCCCAGCACTTTGGGTGGCCACAGCAGAAGAATTGCTCAAGGCCAGGAGTTTCACACCAGCCTGAGCAACAGAGTGAGACTTCATTTCTACAAAAAATAAAGAAATTAGCCAGGTGCGGTAGCACTCACCTGTAATCCCAGCTACAGGTCCTCCTGAGGCAGAGGGATCCTTTGAGCCCCAGAGTTGGAGCCTGCGGTGAGCTACGATTATGCCACTGCACTCCAGCCTGGGTGGCAGAGTGAGGTCCTGTCTCTAAATATAAAGATAAATAATAAAAATAAAAATAATTCGTAAAGAAACCCTCACTCCTGTAGCCAAAAGGCTGAGAGTTCTGGAAACCAAACCCAGAATCTGATCCAGTGGGTGTCTTAGTCTGTTTGTGCTGCTATAACAAAATGCCATACACTGGGTAACGGATAAGGAACAGAAATGTATTTCCAACTCTGATGGCTGGGAAGTCCAAGACCAAGGCACTGGCATCTGGTGCCTGGCGAGGGCCTTTTTGCGGCAGCCTTACATGTCAGGAGGGGCCAAAAAGGCAAAGAGGATGAGTGCTGTGCCCTCACATGGTGGGAGAGTCAGCAGAGCAAACTCATCCCTGAGCCCTTCTATAAGGCCCTCATCCCACCCAAGAGCGCTCCATTCCCATGACTTATTCACCTCCTAAAAGCTCACCCCTTCCTATGATCACAACGATGATTATGTCTCAACATGTGAATTTCAGGGACATTCAGACCACAGCACTCTGGACACGATTTGCCTTCCCCGCCTTTGATAGTTCAGTCCAAGTCACCACCCTGGACACAGAAAATGGTGTTCTCTACAGCGTTGCTTCTATCCAAGAGACTGATTTTGTACAGACTCCATGGATTGATTATAGCCATGGAATGTGCTGAGTGAAGTGGGTTGAATGATGGCACCTGAAAACATATATTCATGTCCTAACCCTGGAACCTTGAACGTGGCCTTATTTGGAAAACAGAACTGTACAGATGCAGTTAAGTTAAGGAGCTCAGGATGTGACAATCCTGCATTACCATGTGTGCCCTAGAGGCAATGACAAGTGTCCTTACAGGAGAGACACAGAGGAGACAGCCACATGGCAACAGAGGCAGAGACTGTTGTGGCCAGGCCCAAGCCAAGGAGCACCTGGAGCCACGGGGCACTGGAGGAGGCAGGAAGGGTCCTCCCTAGAGCCCGGGAAAGGAGCATGGCCCTGCTAACAACTTGACTGAAGACTCCTGGCCCCAGAACGGTGGGGGAATAAATTCGTGCTGTTTAGGCCACCTAGTCTGTGGTGACTTTCTACAGAAGCCTGGGGACCTGAATACGCTGGGATTGCCAGGACCCCCGCACTGTGAAGGAGCTGGCTTGAGAAAAGGGTGAAGTGGCCTTTGGAAGACACAGGCACCTTGCTGGGCGGGAATCCTAGTCTCCAGGAGGCAGGGTGCAAATGCTCCGCTCGGTGGCCAGCGTGTGGTTCTGTTTTTCCATAACCAGGATTCATGGGCTGGACTTAGAATGACTTCTCCCACGATTTCCCCCTGGACTCTGCTACTGACACATGTTCTTCCTGTCCCTGCAACTGCTAGACTGCAGAACTGTGAGCCAGCACGGTAGCTCATGCCTGGAATCCCGGCACTTTTGGAGGCTGAGGTGGAAGGCTCACTTGAAGCCAGGAGTTTGAGGCCAGCCTGGACAACATAGCAAGACCTTGTCTCTACAAAAAAATCAAAGTAAATTAGCTGGATGTGGTGACACGTGCTGGTAGTCCTGGCTACTTGGGAGGCTGAGGCAGAAGGATCGCTTGAGCCTGGGAGGTTGGTGCTGCAGTGAGCTCTGATCATGCCACTGTACTTCAGCCTTGGCAACAGAGAGAGACTCTGTCTCAAAAAATTAATAATAATCTTAAAAACCATACCGAATTGTACACATTAAATGAGTGAACAGTATGGCATTTGAGTTACATTTCAAAAAAGCTGTTACAAAAACATAGACCTGAGGGGCTCCCAGGACAAGAAGCTAGTGAAATCATCACCATGCGCTTAGCCCAGAAAGGGGGACTTGGTTCTCGGAGGGCGGCTGCTCAGAGTCTGGCCCGGTGGATCTGTGACACGCCCACAGCCCACCCTCATCCAACCCACGTCTAAGCTCTGAAGAGGGCGAGGGACCATCGGCCAAAATCTCAAGTGAGGGCTTTTGCTCCTGGCAATGAAACTACCTGGAGCTGGACAGAGCCAGGTCCTCGTGGCTGACGTGGCTTCCCAGAGCCAGGTCCTCGTGGCTGACGTGTCTTCCTTTCTAGGGCCAGCGTCAGAGACTCGGGAGCCGTGCTGAGCAGGGCTGCGTCTGGAGCCGCCTTGCCCTGGGCTCTGAGGAAATGCAACACAACTGAAGAATGCGCCCTGGTGAGCCCTTTCTCCCGGAGGCTCTGCCCAAGGCCAGCGTGATGTCCCAAGGGGCACAACTGCAGCCGTGACTGCTGCCTGCCCTCTGGAGGACTTGTAGACCACGGCTGACCGATGGATGTGGAAGAGCTGGGGGCTGCTCTGGGGGACCTGATGAAAGTCTGTGGGGATGCCTGAGTGTCTTCCAGCACCGGCTGGGATTTAGTGTGGCTCAATTCAAAAACCCACAGCCGAAACCATCAAGGCTGGCCATTGCATCTTGGCCAACCTGGGCAGTACATCCCCCTCTAAGGTGTACCTTGAAACAGTCAAGAAAACCCGGGAGGCATAAAGGACTTCTCCTGACTGTTTCAAGGAACACCTTGAAGTGTATGCTTGATTGTACACACCTGGGCACAGATGCGCCTCTGGCCTGCTCTGCAGCCTGTGGTCAGGGAGCCGGCAGCAGAGAAGGGCCACGGGTGGTGATTTGCTTTCCACGTCAACTGGAAGGGCAGAAAGTGATTTCAAACATTACTTTCAGCAATGTTATGAACTTAATCTCAAAATCTTCAGAAAATTTGTTACCTGACAAATTCATCTCTGAAAACCAACCATCCACTGTCAATGAAAAAGAGGCATGAAATGTGAGAAAAGACAAAAAACCTGTGTCATGTGACACAGAAGATCACGGTCACATGGCAGGGTGCCACAAACAGCAGCAGTAGCAGTGACTCTTGCAGTCAGCCCAGCCTGGGGCCGCTGGGTGCCCACTGTGGTGACAGCACCTGGGACTTCCTGCTGGAGTCAAGTAGCATCACTCACCAACTTCTAGGCCGAAAAACAAAACAAAACCACAAACAAAAACTAAGACAGCAAGTCCTGCCAGAAAGAGATGCAATGTACACTGCAGGAACGGAGTTCTCACCCACTTTGGTCCTGACCTCTTACAAAGATCGCGCCTCTCAGCATGGCATGATTCCCACTTCTTCCAGCATTCTCTTCACCAGCGCAGCAACTCACCTGCCGATGACCTCCCGCTGTTAGATACAGGCGGGAGCCTCACCGCAGCAGAGACGGCCCCACCGCCGTGCGCGCACATCGCCTCCAGGGACTCCCCAAGTCCTCATCTTCTCCTTGGGAGTTTGGGTGCTCTGTGTCACCAGCACCTCCCATTCTCCTGGAAAACCTTCCAATGGATTTGGGCTACTTCTGGATGTTTTTGCTCCAAGAGTGCCAAGTCTCTCCCGTAGCTGGAGTTAACAGATGGGGCAAACGCCAGGAACACATGACTTTGTGGTCAGCCCGGAAGCCGGGAAGGCAAAACCTGGAGGGACTCTCTTAGGAGGTCAGAAAACAGAACAGGCTTAGCAGCTACGTGGCCCATGCTTGGCCATTTTTATCTTGCTGCAAATGATGTGTGTACCTGAGCATCTACTTAGTTAACAGTCTCTATGTGATTTTCATAAGCATTTATGTAAAAAGCGGCAAACATTTCTAAAACATTATATTAAACAGTGTCAAAGAGTAACAGGTCAGATTCTGGCTTGTGCAGTTCTGAGAAATCTTACCACTTGATTGACGGCAGAGGCCCGTGAGGGCCCGCAGGCAGGAGCTGGGTCTCAATCACCGTGCTAGGGGCTGCCACGAAACAGCAAGGACTTGGAGGTCGACGTGGGCTTGTATCTCGCTTAGTGTATGTGGGGTCAGAAACACACGGCATGCAATGTACCTTCTCAACTCTTGCTAAGTGTGCACTGCAGTGTCGACTCCACTCACACTGTTGTGCTAAGTGTGCACTGCAGTGGTGTCGACTCCACTTACTGTTGTGCAGCAGCCCTCTCTCTGTGGTCTTGCAAATCTGAAACCCTCTACCCACTGGGCAACACTCCGTACCCTCCTCCCCCCGCTGGTGATCACCACTCCAACAGTCTGACTACTGCAGACACCTGGATGTGAGTCCCGTCCGTGGCTCGCTGGCTGCAGGCCAAATTGTGAGTCCCGTCTGGCCCCTCCTTGGGTCTGTGCCTGACTCAGCAGAGGCTGTGCTGCCCTACTCCCTCCAGCCCACAGGGCAAGCCACGTGCTGGACCAGGCCCCTTTCGCCCCTTCTCATTCTGTCTCCAGTGGGCTGAGCGCTGCTGCCCCCGCAGTTTCTGCTCCTTCACGGGTCCTCCCCTCCCTGCAGCTGAGACTGACTCTGGTTGCACTCTGGGAACCTGCTTGTCACCTGCCCCGGCTCCCGTGCAGCCTCCACTCAGCTCTGTCTGCACTGGGTCTCCTGCTGAGCCTGGCTGTTGGTTTCAAGGCACAGGCCGGGCGCTATTCCTGGAAGAGGGCTGCCTGCCACTCGTGTGTCTGACGCTGGGTGGACCCCTCCTTCCCCCTCTAGCACCGGCGGGCCTCTGTCACTTGCTTCCTGTTGGCGTTGTGTCTTGATTATCAGCAGAAGCTGCTGGAATTGAATTCCTGACTTCCCCACCTGGCTCAGGACCTGACACAGGTTAGGGTCTCCACAGACATTGTCATCCCCCCTCGTTGTGAGATATTTGTGCCCATAATACTACAGGGTGACTAATTTTCCCCTTCATAGTACTCATGTCTGTTATTTGTTCCAGCCCTTATTATGTGAAAAATTAACACCTGCTCCTTTTCCCCTCCTGTGTCATTCCCCAAGATATCCGCAGGTGCTGTGTGAGCATCTCAGAGACACGCTCAACCTTGTACTTCTCACCTTGGCTGGCGAAATCTCTCAGTCAATTTGACCTCAGATTTCATGAAAACACCTCTCTGAATTCAGTGACAATGACAAGTGCCACATCAGATGTCTCCTAATTCATCATTTATAGGTGTCTCATTCATAACTGCCTCTCCTCCCATTCCAAACTCACTGAATATGCAAGAGAGGAGAAGCGGCAATTATTTATAATAACTTTATTAGCTATAATTTGCATCTATCCTCTGAAAGGACAGAGTGATGTTTCTGGAAGCTGCATATTAAACACGAGTGCTTCTACTTGACCTTGCCCCCGATTCATTCCACACACAGCAGTGTGTCTTTCTTCTCGGGAAGGATGGGGACGATTTGTCACCACACAAATTATACTGTACTTGCTGTTGACATTCTTTTATCAGATAAATTACTTGTACTTATTATGCTGAAGGCAGTTTCCATGAAAATTTGATATTGTGAAAATCTTAGCTTAAGTTGAGACTAAGAGGATTGGATCTCTTTCTACAATGGACAGAGAAACACAGGTCTTGATTACACGTGTCCGTGACTGTTTTCTGGAATAAAAACCCAGATTTTTTTTGTGTCTTCTAGTTTGCAGCACAGTTCAGGCATGTCCTGTGCCTCCAGCTGGCTGTCCTTCCACGTGGCGAGGTATCACACATGCCTGGACACAGACGCACCCCATCCTTCTCTGCATCCTGTGGTCGGGGAGCCGGCAGCAGAGAAGGGCCATGGGTGGCGATTTGCTTTTTACAACTGGAAGGGCAGAAAGTGATTCCAAACATGACTTACAGCAATGTCGTGAACTTAATCTCAAAAAGCTCCAGAAAACTTGTTACTAGCCTGACAAATTCATCTCTGAAAACCAACCATCCATTGTCAACGAGAAAGACGCATAAAATTTGAGGAAAGACAAAAAAAGCGCTTGTTAGTGTTTTTCTGAAAAAAACAATTCTTTCTTGCACAAGAGTAATATATATTCACTATAGAGCTTTTTAAACTTTGAGGAAGTGAAAAGATTGAAATGAAAACTGTCCACATTTCTTTTGCCCAGAGATGGCCACTGGCAGCACTGTTGTGAGCCCTGCCCTCTCTCCTCTCCTTTTCTATACGTATGTGTACTTTTAATAGTAAACATAGGCATTTTTATTCCTCTTAAAGGATATGAAAACTTCTAATAGAAAATAAACTTAGTCTTCTATTTCAAATGCTTGTTCAAAAATTTTATCTTATGTATTTGTATGGAATATGCACGTATACAAATATTACTGATGAATTGTCAATAACCAAAAATGAATCTTCAGTAAAGACAACATTTTAACCTTCCTTTTATTGTTTGTTGCCCTTTTGGCTCTTTTCAATTAACTGAAATTTTTTTTTGTCTTCGGTACCTTCTTTTTTTCTTTTTTGAGACGGAATCTTGCTCTGTCCCCAGGCTGGAGTGCAGTGGCATGATCTCGGCTCACTGCAAGCTCCACCTCCCGGGTTCCCGCCATTCTCCTGCCTCAGCCTCCCGAGTAGCTGGAACTACAGGCACCGCCACCACGCCCAGCTAATTTTTTGTGTTTTTAGTAGAGACCGGGTTTCACCGTGTTAGCCAGGATGGTCTTGATCTCCTGACCTTGTGATCCGCCCGCCTCAGCCTCCCAAAGTGCTGGGATTATAGGCGTGAGCCACTGCGCCTGGCCGTCTTTGGCACCTTTCAACATTTTGTTTTGTAAACTTATGAACAGTATGTCCAGGTGGATTGAGAATGTGATGGTTTTATATAAATAATAGGACATATTTCAAGGGTGTACCAGTTGTTTGAAGACAACATATTCAATCAATTTTAGTCATTTTCTTAGCTCTCTCTTCTGTATTTTAACTTCCTACACTACTTAAAATTAATAGCAAATAAAAATTTTAAGCTAGTCAGAACACAAGCTATTTTCCTGAATTTTTTTTTTCTAAGATTGGTAACACTTAATCAGACTTTAGGCCGGGCGCGGTGGCTCAAGCCTGTAATCCCAGCACTTTGGGAGGCCGAGACGGGCGGATCCCGAGGTCAGGAAATCAAGACCATCCTGGCTAACATGGTGAAACCCCGTCTCTACTAAAAAATACAAAAAACTAGCCGGGCGTGGTGGCGGCGCCTGTAGTCCCAGCTACTCGGGAGGCTGAGGCAGGAGAATGGCGTAAACCCAGGAGGCGGAGCTTGCAGTGAGCTGAGATCCGGCCACTGCACTCCAGCCTGGGCAACAGAGCGAGACTCCATCTCAAAAATAAAAATAAAATAAAAATAAATAAATAAATAAATCAGACTTTAAAATCTATGTAACATAAGCAACAGAATGACTTTGAAAAGGACCAATGCTGTGAGTCCACGTCGAGCAGCCCTTTAATAGACACAGGGTCACCGCAGGTGGAAACTGTGACATTATGATTGTGTGTGTGTTAGTGTGTGTACCACACTTTACATGACGGTGACAGCAAACCACTAGAAAGTACATATTTAGGACATGTCCCGTGACACCTGACTGTTGAGTCATTGGAGGCTGAAGGAGACCCTAACACGCTGAGGGTGCCTGGGAGGTGACCAGGACCCACACCGTTCCTGGTTTGTTTAGACAAAGTAGACGAGGTCTCCGTTAAACAGCACGCAGGAACTCCCATGCTAGACACTGCAGAGTTAGAAGCTTCTGAGAGACCCTTGTTTAGTCATTGTGACAATGCCTAACGGGACTTCTTCCCCATGTTTCTCATTATGAATAGCAATTTAAGCTGTAGTATAAGACATTTCTTATTATGGGTATTAACATTACAATGAATGAAGCTATTAATATTACAATGAAAGATAATCTTTCTTAGGCCACATCTTGTATGATTCCATTTAGGTGAAATGTCCAGAATCAGAGAATTCTATAGATACAGAAAGGGAGATGGTGGTTGCTAGGGGGTGCGGATGGGGTGGGGTGCGGATGGGGTGGGGGGGTGCCCGGATGGGGGTGGGGGTGCCGGATGGGGTGGGGGGTGGGGGGGGGGGTGGGGGGGTGGGGTGGGGGGTGGGGTGGGGGTCCGGGTGTGGGGGTCAGGGGTGGAGGTGGGAGTCGAGAATCGAAAGTCGGAATCGAGAATCGGTCGAGGAATCCGTCGGAAATCGAAATCCCGGAAGTCGTCGAGATAAAGTCGGGGGTCCGGAAGTCGAGATCAGTCGGAGATCGAGGTCGAGATCGGAAATCAGGAATCATAGTCGAGTTCGTCGAGATTATGGTCGTCGAGATCAAGTCGAGATCGTCGGAAGGTCTTATCGAGATCGGAAATCAGGTCGTCGAAAGTCGGAAGTCGAGGTCGAGATCAAAACTAAAATCGAGATCAATCGGGGTCATCGGAAGTCGATCGAGATCAATCCAGGAATCTAATCGGGAGTCGTCAGGAGTCTATCAGTCATCAAAAGAGATCAGATCAAAAGATCATCTCGAAAAGATATCGGTCAAAATCCAAAATCAGAGATCATCATCAGAAGTCATCGAAGATCTCATCGAAAGTCAATCAAAGTCTATCCGCGAAGTCTGGTCATCAGGAATCGTCGAGATCGTCTCGAAAAAGATCAGTGGAATCAGAAATAAAGGTCATCATCCCAGATATCGTCGAAGTCGAAATGTCGGGATCCCTGGTCATCGAGATCAAATCCGAAGATCGTCTCGAAATCAGAAGATAAAATCCTGTCTGCTAATGGGTATGGCGTTTCTTCCAGGGGTGAAGGAAATGCTCGAACATTAGAATCATGCTGATGTTGCATCACTCTGAAGATAGTAACCTATTCAGTTGTGGACTTTAGGTGGGTGACTCCTGCAGTATGTAATTTACATCTCAATAAAGGCCACAAAATCCTTCCTTTTGTCTAACATCTGTAAGGCTGCTTGTTACTCTGATGTCGTGTTACTCTAGTGTGGAGTCAACGAGCTTTATTATTTGATCTAGTCTCCATGATGGTTTGTTTGTTTTACAGCTGAGCAAAAAGTTCACATGGGGCAAAATTAGAATTTTTCATATTAATTTGAGTAAGAAACAATGCCCAGATGCATTCAAAGTTTCCTTTATGTCAGAATGCAAAGATGTTCCTACTGCCTTTCATTTTGTTACAAAACTAAAGGTTTAGTATGTGGCTTTAGATATCTCATGACAGAAAATGTAATGTTTACTTATTCCAGATGTTGTCAGCTACTTGCAGTATAAATGTAAATCAGAAAAGCAAGGTTACAGTCTAGCATTCTATTATTATGTGTCCAAATACACATCATTACATTATCTCATTTTCTATCTTTAGCTAGCTAATTGTAAATATTCTAGACTGTACCTTAAGAACCGTTCTTCTATTATATTTAAGCTCTGAGTGGAAGTGGAGCTGAAGCAATGGAAAGAGGAAGAAAAGGTTGGAGGCAAGCTGTGCAGTGGGCAAAGGCTGAGCTGGCTGCCTGAGGTGCTGGGATTTGCTTCGATCACCAAGTCACCGGGCAATAAAGAGAACACCGGGACCGTTCCTTCCCTTATCCACCTTTGTGGCCCTTCAATATTGTCTACAGATGCGGGTGGCCGTCTAAATAGAAGATGCAAAGGAGATCGCACAAGCTGTTTCAGATCCTCCTGGCCCGCTGTGTGCTCTGGGTGCGTGGCCGACGCCTTCCTTCCCTTGCCGCCAGACCCGCGGGGCCTCGCCCCTCCCACCATCCCAGGAGGCGTGGCCACCACGGAAGCCAGACCCCCTGCACAACACCAACTGCCCGTCTGTCCAACTGACCCTGCCCCTTGGGTCTCACTTCTTTCAGAGACCTTCTGGGAACTCCCTGGTTTCTGGGTAAAGTGGCTCTTAGCCGTGCTTCTGTAGACTACATATTGTATGATTCCATTTATATGAAACGTCAGAATAAAAAAGGAAGAGAGAGAGACAGGGTATAGATTGCTGGCGGCGGGCTGGCGGGGTGGGGCCTGCTTTCGTCCCAGCAGCTGAGAGGGCCTCAGCTTTCAAGACCCTCTGCCCTTGGTGTGCTCCTGAGTCCTGACCTTCCAGCCAAGCCAGGCCTGGCTGCTCTGGGGTTGTCACCTCAGGCCTTTGTTTCTAGGGGACCCTCCTTTCCCAGTTGCCGCTGAAATCCTGAGCTCAGAGTCCCCATGGATGTCACTGCCTCCATGGTCACCTTGAGGGGACCCTCTGCATTAGGCGTCTCTTCCTCCTCTGAACTCCGACGCGTGTGGGGAACTTCTCACACAAAGGCAGTCACATTTGCATTTTTGTTATCTGTGCAGTTGTTGTGCTCATTCTTTGCAGAAAGACTGTGTCTAATTCCTTATTGTTCTCATTTGACCACGCACCTGCTGTCAGAAGGGGCTTAGTAAGTACTTCCTGGGTTGAATGGTTAGCTTTTCTCTCTCTTCCTCCTCATTGTGGCGTGGCAGGGGTGCCGTGAGCAGCACAGGTTGCTCCCACTCATCATGAACTCCCTTGTTCATGAACTCCCCTATGAATTATACATCATTTTTGGTTTGTTTGCTTTTTGGTTTCGTTTTGTTTTGTTTTGAGAGATGGAGTCTTGCTCTATCGCCAGGCTGGAGTACAGTGGTGCGATCTCGGCTCACTGCAAGCTCCACCTCCCAAGGTTTAAGTGATTCTCATGCCTCAGCCTCCTGAGTAGCTACAGGATTACAGGTGCTCCCCACCACACCCAGCTAATTTTGTGTTTTAGTACAGACAGGGTTCCACCATGTTGACCAGGCTGTCTCGAACTCCTGACCTCAAGTGATCTGCTGCCTTGGCCTACAAAGTGCTAGGATTATAGAGGCGTGAGCCACACTTTTAACCTGAAGTATTATTATTTTTACCACATTTATTTTTTGTTATAACTCTTCACTCCTTCTGCAAATTTTGACTGTAGAAACTTAATACCATCAAAGATCATGACATCTATGTTCAGATGTATTTTTAAGGAGTGTTGATACCATTATGAAATTTGGGAAGCCAACACAGCTCAGTGTTGAGTTAGTGCCCTGCAGTGAGACCTCTGGGTTTGCTCCTTCAGATCCCACTTAGCAGCTGTGTGGTCTTGAGCAGGTTTGGTTTGGAGTATAAGTTTCATATCCAAAGAGTGGGGATGATAATGGTACCAACTTCAAAAGATTTATGTAAGGGAATTAAATAGCAAGCAAATAAAGCATTTAGCAGAGTGCTGTCTCATTAGCAAATGCATAATAGGCTGGAGATGATCACGACCCACTGCCTCAACTTATGTCCATCTCCTCTAAGGCATCCTCTCCATCGTCTCTTAAGTTTAGACATTTGTGTTGCTGAGCATCGTGTCACATATCAGGTCTGCCTCACAAGACACAACAGAGTGCAAGACGGCATCAGAATAATGATGTCATAGTCCCTGGACTATACTGATGTTCCACAAGAACATACAGTACCATCCACGAGAACCTTAGGATGGAAATTGCCATCCACGAGAACCTTAGGATAGGGTACCATCAGCGAGAACAGGATAGAGTACCATCCCACAAAAACGTTAGCATGTGAGTACCATCAGAACCTTAGCATACAGTACCATCCACCCAGAACTAGCATAAGTACCATCCACGAGGGACATAGCATAAGTACCATCAGAACCTTGTATAGTCCTATCACGAACCTTAGCATACAGTACCATCCACGAGGACCTTAGCATAGAGTACCATCCACAAGAACCTTAGCATATAGTACTATCCATAAGAAACTTAGCATAGAGTACCACCCATGAGAATCTTAGGATATAGTACTATCCACGAGAACCTTAGCATACAGTACCATCCACGAGGACCTTGGCATAGAGTACCATCCACAAGAACCTTAGCATGGGGAATTGCCACATCGGAACCTTAATACAATTACTATCCTGGAGACAACAGCATGAGTGCCATCCATGAACCTCAGCATATGAGTACTTATCCATGGGAACCAGCATGCAATTACCATGAGAACCTTAGCATGCAATTGCCATCAGAGACAATAGCATGAGAGTACCATCCACGAGGACCTTAGCCTAGAGTACCATCCACGAGGACCTTAGCATAGAGTACCATCCACGAGAACCTTAGGATATACTACTATCCACGAGACAGCCAGCATACAGTACCATCCGAGGACCTTAGCATAGAGAGTACCATCCACGGAGACAGCAGGATATGCTACCATCCACAGGGACCTTAGCATACAGTACCATCCACGAGGACCTTAGCATAGAGTACCATCCGGGAACCTTAGGATATGCTACCATCCACAAGAACAACAGCATACAGTACCATCCACGAGAACCTTGTAGCATATAGTACCATCAGAACAGCAGCATAAGAGTACCATCCACGAGAACCTTAGCCTAGAGTACCATCCACGAGAACAGCATAAGTACCATCAGAACCTTAGCATAGAGTACACCCATCCACGGGGACCTTAGCACAGAAATTACCATCAGAACCTTGGCATATAATTACTGTCCCCGGAGAACCTTCCATATGGTACTATCACTATTATTATCAGAGTGTGCACCAGCCTCCTCCTCCTTCCTTTATGAAAAGTTGCAGATGCACTTTGTGGATGTTCCATTCCGTAGAGGGAGCTGTTCACCAACACTCAGCACTCCCAGGAAGGAGGGAAGGAAAGTGCCCTCCTAATGCTAAAAATATCTCACAATAAAAAATCCTGATTAAAGAATATTCATACTCATGAATTAAGAAAAACAAAAGGAGAAATTGCCTGGAATAAATTCAGATCACCCTTTGATTCTGTCCACTGAGACGTATAAGTGACTGCTCCATTAAACAGAGGCAGCGTAGACCAGAACAGAGGCTGCGGCTCACAGCCTGGGCTCCCTGCCCAGCAAGCTGTGTCCAGCCAGCCTCAGTATGGTGCTCACCTGTTCTAGGCCAACAGCTGGGTAATGGGCACCAAAGTTATTTTTCAATGTAATACAAAAACATAAAATCATATGTTGACAACTCTTTCCCTCGCTAGAGAAAAGAAAGGATGGTGTCAAAAGATCAGACAAACAGAATAAAACTCCAGACCCAGGGGCAGCCAGATTCATGTCAAGAAACCACACTATTTCAAAATGATTTTTCATAAAATTTAAATGTAACACATGAACGTTTAAACTTATGTTTGCTAGCACTTACACAAACTCCTGTGGATATAGATGCCATTTACTTGAATCCATATTAAATATCCATATTAAATAAATAACTTCCGTATTTTGTCCTCACAGTGGGCACATGACAAGGCCATTCAAAGAAACCCATTGCCGGGAGCAAGCCCTCTCACTCACCATGGGAAGGAACAGAGAGAGTGACATTCCCTGGAAGGCTCTGAGACATGGTGGCCATGAGGACTGCTTCTGGA